>NW_006922311.1:801029-803255 GCF_000298275.1 Orycteropus afer afer | reverse complement strand
TTTGACACATTGAACACCAATGACTGAAAACCAGATGAATTGTGGGATGACATCAAGAACATAATAAATGAAGAAAGCAAAAGGTCATTAAAATGATAGGAAAGGAAGAAAAGACCAAAACGGATGTTAAAAGACACTCTGAAATTTCCTCTTGAACAGAGAGTAGCCAAAGTAAATGGAAGAAATGACAAGATAAAAGAGTTGAATTGAAGATTTCAAAAGAGTAGCTCAAGAAAACAATGTCAATTATTATAACAAAAAGTGAAAAGACATGGATTTAGAAAACCAAAAAGGATGAACATACTCAGCATCTCTTAAGCTGAAGAACTGAGGAAATATTCAGGCTTCAAGTTGGATCATCAAAAGATTCTATAGGCAAGATACTGAATGGTGCAGTAAACATCAAAAGATGGAAGGAATACACAGAGTCACTGTACCAAAAATAATTGGTCAATGTTCATCTGTTTCAGGAAGTAGCATATGATCAAGAACCTATTGAATTGAAGAAAGAAGTTTAAGCTGCACTGAAGGAATTGGGGAAAAAAAAAAAGGCTCTAAGAATTGACAGAATACCCATTGAGATGTTTCAACAAATGGATGCCATGTTGGAGGCAATTACTCTTCTTTGCCAAGAAATTTGGACGACAGCTACCTGGGCAACTGACTGGAAGAGATCCATATTTGTACCCATTCCAAAGAAAGGTGATGTCACAGAATGTGGAAATTATCAAACAATGTATTAATATCACATGCAAGTAAACTTTACTGAAGATAATTCAAAAATGGTTGCAGCAGTATATTAACAGGGAATTTCCAGAAATGCAAGCTGGATTTAGAAAAGAATGTGTAACAAAGGATATCACTACAGATGTCAGATGTCTCTTGGCTGAAAGCAAAGAATACCAGAAAAATATTTATTTGTGTTTTGTTGACTATGCAAAGCATTTGATTGTATGGATCATAACAAATTATGGATAACATTGAGAAAAATGGGAATTCTAGAACACTTAATTGTGCTCATGAGGAACCTGTACATAGGAGGATGCTGTTCAAACAGAAGAAGACTCTGCATGGTTCAAAATTAGGAAGGGAGTGTATCAAGGTTGTATCCTTTCACCATACTTAATCAAACTATATGCTGAGCAAATAATCTGAGAAGCTGCATTATATGAAGAAGAGCAAGCCATCAGGATTGGAGGCAGAAGTGAAGATGACTTGAAGCATTTACTGGTGAAGATTAAAAACTACAGTCTGAAGTACGGATTACCCTTCAACATAAAGAAAATGAAAACCAAGAGTTCCGGCAAGACGGCGGACTAGGCAGAAGGACTGCACAGATGCTCTTCAACAAAGAAAAGGGAAACCAATTAACACAGACACAAAAGATAATCTTGGACCCCTGAGCCTTGAAGGGAAGGAAACAAAAGTGGACTAAACCCCAACTAGCAGAAGAATTTGCATGAAAATACCAAAAAAGGAGACACACGGAGCTGCAGTCTGGCAGCGGCCTGAGCAACACTGATGGCACAGATGACAGGGCTGGGAGATTCCCGAGTGGTGGTAGGACCTAAGAATTAACCCAAAAATCACCCTGCTAGCCAGGGACTGCATGGAAGACTGTGCACAGTGGCTGGGGAACAAACGGAGAAGGTGAAGAGAAAGGTGGGCTGAGATGTGGACTTTGCTGATCTGGAGGATGCCACCATTTTGTAGGTTTAAAAAGCAGCTTGGCTATTTTGGATATTCAAAGAGACAGTGCTCTCCCAGATTTCTGAGCCTTAAGAACACGTTCTGCTTTCCAGCAACCCCAAGGACACTCAGGGTCTACAAGACTGAAAAGCTATGACATTCTTCTTGTTACTACACCCTACACCTGCTAGGTGAACGGAGGTGTGGCCATCCCCACTCCCATCTACCTTCTGGGCCCACAGGAACTCCATCACAGTCTGTGTGCTCATACAGAGCCTGGGTGCCCTACCCAGTCCTCCACCAATTTTTTCTTTTCTTTTTTTTTTTTTCTTTTTTGCTTTCTTTTTCTCAGTGATTAGTTTGCTTGTATTTGTCCTTTTCAAACCAACTAACATTATTAATACTCTTGTCCTTTTTATTATTATTCTTAATCTTCCACTACCAGGTCCTAGTTTTCAGCATTTTTTTCTTTTCCCTGTGCCTGGTTGAAATTCTGCGCCCCCCAATTTAAGGTATTTTTTCTTTCTTTCCTTTTCC
>NW_006922311.1:797601-799404 GCF_000298275.1 Orycteropus afer afer | reverse complement strand
AGTGATGGAAAAATTCAAGAAGAGTTCATGGTAATGGTTGAACAACATGATAAACATATTTAATGTCACTGAACTGTGTATGTGAAGATCATTGAAATGGCAAATGTTGTGTTACCTATATATTTACCACAATAAAAGAAATGCATTTTTAAAAAATAAAAAAAAAAAAATGAAAATGAAAATCCCCATAACTGTACCAATAAGCAGCCTCATGATAAATGGAGAAAAGATTAATATTACTTGTTTCACAATCAACACTTATGGAAGAAGCAGTCAAGAAATCAGATGATGTATCACACTGGGCATATCTGCTGCAAAAGACCTCTTTAAAATGCTGAAGAGCAAAGAGCAAAGAGCAAAGATGTCACTTTGAAGACTAAGGTGCACCTAGCCTAAGCCATAGTATTTTCAGTATCCCCATACTCTTGTGAAAGCTAGCTAATCAAAAAAGAAGACTAAAGAAGAGTCAATGATTTTGAGTTATGGTGTTGGGGAAGAATACTGAAAGTACCATAGACTACCAGAAGAACTAACAATTCTGTCCAGAGCAGCTGGAATGCTCCTTGGAAGCGAGAATGGCCAGACTTTTCCCAAATGCATTGGTCATGATGTCAGAAGGGACTATTCCTTGAAAGAGGGTATTGTGCTTGGTAATGTGGAGGGTCAGCAAAAACAGAGAAGGCCTTCCATAAGATGGTTTGACACACTGGCTGCAAGGATGGGCTCAGGTACAGCAAGGATTGTGAGGCTGGCATAGGACCAGGCAGTATTTTGTTTTGTTGTCCAAAAGATCATTGTGAGTCAGAGCCGACTTGATGGCACCTAACAACTGGTAGCGTAGGTGCCTAAGGCATTTGACTGCTAACAAGAATGCTGGTGGTTCAAACCCACCAGCCACTCCTCAAAAGAAAGATGGGGCAATCTACTTCCATAGTGATAGTGCCTCGGAAACCCAAGGAGGGGTTGCTATGAGTCGGGTCCAACTCGATGGCAGATAACAACAACAACAACAACACAACTTCTTTTGCATTTCAATCATAACATCAAGGATGCATATTATACATGATGCATATTGTTACTGAAAAAATTCATTTTATTTTAATATCGTCCCTTTATTTCATACATACTTCTCCTTTGAAGTGTTATTTGGAGAACTTTAATTGTAGAAAGCAAATGAAGATAGGAAAATAAAGATACTATAACAGTGGAACCCAGTAAATTTTCTCTAATCATAAAGAATGATGGAATAAGGAAACTGTATTCTAAGGAGTACTATTAGCATTATGAAATTGTTAGGAAAGGGAAAAATTACGTATATGTAAATAAATTCCACTCTTCTGTTTTCCATTTACCAACTTGTTGCATTTCTTTCTAAAGAAATAAGCTCAATGACTGAATTTTGGGAGCAATACAATGCCTCAGAAACCCAAGGAGGGGTCGCTATGAGTCGTGTTTGACTTGACGGCACATAACAACAACAACAACAACAATATTCTCAGCAGCAATCCTAGTTAATCCCTTTGGGGTTTCTGATGAATTGTGTAACTAACATAGTAGAACTTACTGGTACATTTATTCTTAACAGTAACTGAATTAATTCACTTTCTGCAATTTTTCAAGACAAGAAGTCTAAACATTGGCTGAAGTAAATTTAAAAGAGGACAATCTAGTGTCCTAAAGCTCTGGTAGCATAGTGCCTAAGGCACTTGACAGCTAACCAGAAGGCTGGCAGTTCAAACCCACCAGCCACTCCTCGGAAGGAAGGTTGGGCAATCCTACTTCCATAGTGATACTGCCTCGGAA
>NW_006922311.1:785101-797071 GCF_000298275.1 Orycteropus afer afer | reverse complement strand
GACCCTATCCCTGGAGCAGGATATCATTCTTGGGAAAGTAGAGGCTTAGCACAAAAAGAGGATGGATTGACAAAGAGATGGATTGACATAGTAGCTGTAATATTGGGCTCAAAAATAGCAATGATTGTGAGGGTGGCTCAGGACTGGTCAGTTTCTATTGTACATGGATAAGTTCATTGTGAGAACAGCCTCAATGATACCTAACAACAACAATAACAGAAATGCCACAGTTGAATAGTTTTGAGCAATAGAATTTTTTTTTTTTTTCTCAAACTTTTTCAGGCTGGAAATCCAAATTCAGAGCACCATTTCTATGGGAATGCTTTACTTCTGTAGTCACTGGGAGAGGATTTCTTTTAGTTTTTGTAGACCATACATTCCTTGATTCCTTCATGATCTCCACCATGGTATGTATCTTCCCTTCCCTTTGTACTTCCTTCTCTGTACCCAATCCACTCTTTTTAACATCTCAGAAGTCAGTTTAAGACACACTCTACCTTGATATGCCCTAGTTAACATAACAAAGAAAATCTACTAGCAAATGGGTTTATATTCACAGGTACAAGATTAGGATTCCAAGAAATATTTTTTGGGACCCAATTCAAAACATAACAACATACAAAGAATATTTTAGGGAAAAAAATGTTTAAATGTTGGAAAATGAATTAGAAAATTTTAGGTCATCAATATAAAAATGGAACCTCATTACATTGTTGAATGTTTCACAAATAATGTTAATTAATTAGGGAAAAGACAGCCCTGATGGCCCAGTGGTTAAAAGCACTCAGCTGCTAAAGAAAATTCATGATTCCACAGGAGAAAGATGTAGCAGTCCTCTGTATTAAGGATTTACAATCATGGAAACCATATCGGGAATTTCTACTCTGTCCTACAGGTTTCCTTTGAGTTGGAATTGATTAGATGGCAATGAGCTGATTCTTTTTTCTAATTAGGGAAAATAAAAAGTAGAAATCTTCCAATTCCTAAATCCACTCAGTCCCTGAAGCTACCTTGGCCAAATGTTTCACTCACAAATCTCTGACTTAGGATCTACTTACAGTATGCCTATTCCCTCAGCAATCCATCATTTCTCTTGTTGTGTTCTGTTCCTACCTTCTCTGCTTCCTTTCTCTGGGGGAAACTCTGATCATGAAATCCTCTCCATTTTTCCCTAACAATGATCTTTCCTTGAGAAATATTTTTTTTTCTTTCCATAAAATTATAAAACAAACAACATCTCCATTCTTCTTTTAAAATTTTCTGTTGAGCTTTTTGTCTGATTTAAGGCACAATCAATAATCAATTGCCCTAACCCAGATCTAACTGATATTAAACAGAAATTTTAAAACATAAATGTTCTACTTAGGAGACCGAGCTAGGGAAGAACTAACCACACATGTTTCTATATTTGCCTTTTTTCTCTTTTAGGATTACCTCTCTTAAAAGTAGCTCAATTATTCAAACGAGGAAAGGCCACAGACAAACCAACAGTCATCACAGATTATGTAGACATAGGATATTTCTTTAGGGTAAATGTTTTATTTATATACACTTAAGGAAACTTGATCGTGATTTTCAGGTAGTCTCTGACTTAAGACATATTCAAATCGCATCTTCCTTGGAAGAAGTTATGGAAAAATGCATGCAGGGGATTTGGGGGTGGGAATAGTTGAATTAAGTAAACATGCTCTAAACATTTGATCAGGATAATATGATGGCAGAGATTGGTGGGAAAAGTATCCATATGACAAGAACGTTGAAAGTAGAACTTGCTATCACTGATGCAAAGCAGCTCATACATCACAAAGAAGGGAAATTGACATATCAGGACATAAAGGACTTTGAAGAGGAAAGAAATGATGAAGAAAAAAGAAATAATGATGAAGAGGAAAGAGAAAACTGTCAAAACTTTTCCAGGGAAATAATTAGCTGCAGTTTTTTCTAAACTAAATTGGGGGTGTCAAGTGCTTGAAAATATGGACTCAAATGTTCATTGTTTTGCTAGGCCCAGCTAAGGCTGATTCAGAAAGTAGTGGGATGTTATTGCAAAATATATGAAGAAAAAAAGGACTATAAAGACAATTTTCACTAATTTTCTGACTAAAAACACCATCCTTATTCCCAGAGATAACCCAGATGACCAAGAAGCTTCCACAAGTGGAGTTTTACCACAATTGACAAAACGCCAAAATCATCCAGTTCTTCTGTATTGTTGGAGTAAATTATCATTTGTGTATTTTTATATCATTAAAATGTATCTGTAAGTTTATATGTAATATTTCCAACCCCAAAAGACAAATAGATAGGATTTCTAAAGATAATGGTAATGGAATAATAATGAAAATAAAGAAAAAAAGAGGTATTCAACTTATATGAGAACAGACTGAGTCTTCAAAATGAAACCTGTTGTAAACTGTGGATTAACTGCATTTATTGAAGTATACAATGAGTTTTTGACCTATTAAGTTTCGTATTAGTTGGCTTCCTTATCTAAAGATCTTTTACAAAACAGATTTATTTCTATACTTACCTTAATATATTCATAATCACTAAAAAGTTATTGAAATATAGGAGGTGTTGTTATTGTTAGATGCTGTAGAGTCATCTCCAACTCATAACGACCCTGTGTACAGCAGAACAAAACTCTGCCTGGTCCTATCCCAGCTCCATGATCCTTGCTATGCCTAAATCCATCATTGTAGCCACTGTGTCAATTCATCTTGCCACTGTGTCAATTCATCTTGTTGAAGGTCTTCCCCTTTTTTGTTGACCCTCCACTTTACCAAGCATGATATCCCTCTCCAGAGAATGGTCCCTTCTGACAACATGCCCAAAGTAGGTAAGATGAAGTCTGGCCATTCTGGCTTCCAAGGAGCATTCTGGCTGCACTTCCTCCAGGACAGATTTGTTAGTCCTTTTAGCAGTCCATGCTACTTGCAGCATTCTACTCCAACACTGCCACTCAAAAGCATTGACTCTTCTTCTGTCTTCCTTGTTCATTGCCCAGCTCTCACATGCATATGAGGCAATTGAAAATACCACATCATGTGTCATACATTGGAGGTGCACAAGTAAATATGAATGAAATGGAACATTGACTCATACATGACTATTACTTGCTTTAACTTAATGGTATTTATAAAATGTGGGAGGACACAATTTTACAGGTTCCAGTTGAAATTCTACAAAATTGGTGTTGATATGAAGACTAGTAGATGTGATCCTTTTCTCTTATGCCCTCCTGTCTCTGACCCACCTCTTTTCTTCTTTTCAGTCATTTGAACTTAAATCTTACAGTCACTATAGGACAAGTTTAATAGATAAATGATGCACAATGTCTACCTAGAAAGCAAAATAACCCTATTTGACAGAACCCTCCAACAACTCCCTACTCAATAATCATCAAGCTGGTTTCCTTTCTTGACCCTTTGAAATCCTTGCTATTAGAGTCCTATTTTATTAAATAGACATGTTTCCAGAGGGCAAATCCCATGTAGAAATATTGAAAGGGAGAGAGCTTTTCTAGCTCCTGTCCATTAACGTATCAGAAACACTCAGCTATCATAAAAATCAAACCAAACTCACTGCCAGCAAGTTGATTCTGACTCATAGAGACCCCTCTGGGGGTTCTGAGGTGGTGAATCTTTACACAAGTAGATTGTCCAGTCTTCTTTTCAAGGAGTGGCTGGTGGGTTTGAAGCTCCAGCCTTCTGGTTAGCAGTCAAATGTCTTAGGCACTATGCCTCAGCCATTATACGAACACTAAAAGGATAAAATATGGAAGAGTTGTATTTCAACATCATTTTTGAAGAAGGGAATGAGAGGGGTTGTATAGACACTAAACATCACAGGATGCCAAACTGCCTTTGACTGAGGCTGAGGTGACTCGATCAGATAATAGGTGAGGTCAGTAGGCCAGAAAGAAGAAGGAAAAAGCAGAAAGGGATGACAAACACAGAGGGATGCCCAGACTTAACTGTCAGGTGTTTTTAAATGGAGCCATCTTGCCTAAGATTTGCCTCAGAAAATAAAAATCAAGTCACTGTGTATATTTTAAATAACATCTCTTTAGAATATTAATAGAGTTGGTCATGGAAAAAGCTCAATGATAAAGAATAGTTTCTTAGACTCCATAGTTCTATATGATATTAAATCCTAGGAAAGCTATGTTAAATGTTTAAACTGAAAGAGACTATCATAAAATTTTTCAGTAAAGTAAACAGCAAACCTACTTCTTACCTAGAATAGAACCTTGTTTTTCAGCCCAGAATAAATGTTTAAGCTGCGTTACTTTCTGGAGTTTACAAGGTGTTGACAAAACTTCGACTTTCACATCGTAAATGTGCCACCCTAATAATCCCTGTTTAATTACTGTTTATTATAAATGAATTCTCTCAGCATTCCAGTGTGGCACTTTTCATTTTTCTGGCAGTGAAGTTTGCTCTCTTGGAAACTTTGCCCCCAGCTACCAATGATATTATCCCAAGCATGCAATGATCTGGAGACCGTGGGGAATGACACCTGGAATGCTGGAGGCAACAACTTTGTTGGAATTCAAGGATATAAAAACTAAATAGACCTCTAAAAATAATTGAAGACGCCACTGCATCTTCAAAGCAAATGTTTTCTGAAGACTAGATTATATATTCATGAGGTAACAGCATCCTTGTTCTGGCCAAATACCCTCTCCTTGGAAAGACTGACAGCTAATTAGAATTAACAGGAAAAATAATTTTAATGTACACTAGATTGACAACATAGAAACACAATAAATGGATATGAGACAATCTGTTTGCACCTTCTGAGTGGCAAACCAGAGGTCAGCCCATAATTGAGCTAATTTTTGCAAACAATTGTTCTATAAAACACAAGCTCACCTTAATGGAATGTCAAAGGCTGAATGTTTAGGGTAACACAATATGCAGGAATTAAGAGGAGAAGAACCAAGTCAATTAATACTGTTTTCCCTGCAAGGATCAGATGGACAAATACAGTGAAATAAATACTTAAGATAAGCAAAGCTTGTAGTAAGACAATGGGCTATTTATTATTACCAGAAAAGACATTACCACCAATAGAAGAAGTTGAGATTTTAAAACTTTGGGTAATTAATTTCAATCTGAGCTGATTCAAGGTCACTTGTATAATACCAACCATTATTTTCCCTTTGCTACCTTTGGCAGGCATTTCACATGGCTCATCCACAAATAATTAAAACCAAAGTATGTGCTGCATCAGCTTAACTACTTCAGGGAAATGAAGAAGTTCAAGATATTATTTTGTCTGGAACTGCTAATAGATAAGGAAACAGCATACTCTGAGTATTAAGAAATGAGTCTTACTTCCTGCATAAACAATGCAAACATTTCTTTTAAGTGTTCAATATGTTCATTTCCATCAGACTTTTCTAGACTGCTTGAGTAAATTGAGAAAAATTGCAAAAGCAAAAGCCTCAACCACATACCGCCAGCATGAAATAATTTAAATCTGAGGTAACCTCCAACTGACAATAGTGAGTCATCAGGATAATGTAATGTTATGTGGGACACATGATGAAATAACAATTTGAAATGTGGCAACATGAATCATGCTTCCACAGCATGAGGAGGGTGTCTAAAGAGACTTTAGGAATACTCCCGCCATATACACTCAGGTCTGGTTTGGAAGAAACAATCTCTAGGGTATTCATAAAATGTGAAGTAGAATGAATGGGCTGAAAGTTGGTCTATGAGTAGGTCAAAAAGTTCAGTTGGTAATACTTTAATTTCTTGAGGAGAAATGATTTTGATTTTTCTTCATGCTTATAAATGTATTATTTAATATACAACAGATGCACCTTTGAAATGTATACACTAAAGTGAAGAGATTTAGTTACAACCAAAACCAACATATGTCTGTTCAATAAATTTTTGTGTATGCAGATGCAGAGCTCTAGCCCAGTGTTGTAGCGGTGGAGAAGAAAGAATAGCAAATTAGATACTAAAGATCTTAAAGTGGTCACTTAACCCAGACCCAACCAAATGTAAAATATGGAGCTTACCCAACACAAAGTTTAGGAGTCTTCCTTGATAAAATAAAAAACAATTCTGGATTCCAATCAAAATTCCTACTAGTACTGTGTGTATTTTGCCAAAACACATGAGTTGTTGAGACTCTATAGTATTATATATGCTAAGAGGCTAAGAAGTGAATTCTCTTCTTTCATGCAGGAGACGTTGGTTCAGTTCCTGGTCACTGTGGAGGCTTGCATATTGCTATGACACTGAATGGGTTTTAGCAGAGTTTCCAGACCAAAGAGAACTATGAAGAAAGGCCTAGTGATCTATTTCTGAAAATCAGTAAGTGAAAACTCTATGGATCAAAATGATCTGATCCAAAACTCCTCACGGGGATGACACAGGATTAGGCAGCATTTTGTTCCATTGTGCATGGGGTTGCCATAAATTTTGCATGGACTTGATGGCAGCTAACGATAAGATATATGCTACAGTTATTTGAAATTTAGGCAACAAATTTAGGGGGGGGAAGGATTGAGAACAAAGAGACAAGAGCATGAGGACAAAATAAGGCAATAGAGAGATATCCTTGCATGACCTTACATGTTGTTAAAGAATAAACTGTGATCTTGGTACAGTTAGCCCTTTAACCAAGAAGAGGTTATTCTCTCAATCCTCTCAAGTACGTGGTGCCAGACACTGATGTTGACATTGTGAGTGTTCCTGGATATTCCTATGCATATAGCTTTAGCACGTTTCCTTTTATGCATTCTCTGTGCAATCTGAAGAGCCAAACTACAGTGAAATTAAAATGTCATCATCATCATCTACTAGCTTTGATACTAAAGTAAAACTTTAATATTAGACTTATGGTATGAGCCATCAATGATAAAGAAAAATATACAACACACTGCCCTTGAGTCGGATCCGACTTATAGCAACCCATCCTTGGGTTTCTACGGTGATATCACTACAGAAGTAGACTGCCCAACCTTCCTTCCAAAGTTGAACCACCAGCCTTCTGGTTAGCAGTCAAATGCCTTAGGCACTACGCTACCATAACTCCTAAAGAAAGATATAGCCACTATTAAGTAAGATAATGCTAAACCAAAATTAATATTTTTCATTTCCTTGTAACAGAAATATCTATGTATGCTATTACTGTGTGCTACTGAATCAATTCTGACTCATAATGGCCCTATATGACAGAAAAGAACTGCCCCATATCTTAGGCTGTAATCTTTACTGGAAAGTCTTTTCTCCCACAGTGGGTTTGAACCATCTGTTAGCAGCAGCTGAACACTTAAACACAGACCACCAGAACTGCTTTGCTTTGTATAACCTGTTGCCATTGAGTTGATTTCAACTCATAGGGACCCTACAGGACAGGATAAAGTTGCCTCATAGGGTTTTCAAGGCTGTAATCTTCACGGAAGTAGACTGCCACATCTTTCTGCTGCAGAAAGGCTGGTAGGTTTGAACAACTGACCTTGTGGTTAGCAGCCGAGTACTTAACAAGTGAGCAACCAAGCCCCCTAGCTGCTACAACAAAAAAAAACTAAATTCACTGCCATCAAGCACATTCCGACTCAAAAAGATCCCCATTAGATTTGCAAGACTGTAAATCTTTACCGAAATAGATAGTCCCATCTTTCTTCTGCAGAGCAGCTGGTGGGTTTGAAGTACTGACCTTATGGTGAACAATCGAATGTCTTATCCACTACACCTCCAAAGTTTCTTTCTAACTGCTATAGTAATGAGGAAATAAGGCTCCACATAATAACATATTAATAGTTAAGCAAAAGAAAGGCAAGCCTCTACAAAATGATAGGTCCTTTGAGTTGTTTTGACTTATATCGTGACTTCTTAATAACTAATGACATTTACTGACTTGGAACCACAAATGCTTACCTCCCCTTCCACTACCAAATATCACAAAGTCTAATCCCTCTACGTGAGACTCCTCCTACATCGCTGACTAAAGGCAGTTCTCAGAAGATCCTTACTTGGAATTCAGGCATAAAAGGAATTCTGAAATTCCAAGCTTATAATTAATGTATAAAAGGAATTTTTTAATTGCACTGTGCTCAGAAGCTTGGTGTGGTGGTGTCCCAGCCATCTTCCTTCCTTCCTTCTTATAGCACCATAAGTCCTAGTAAACAACAAATGCTTATTTTACATTCTGAATCTGGAGTTTAATTTTCTAAAACAATAGCAGAGAATGATACTCAAATTATCCTGAAAAGAAGAAATATGTAGAAAATTAAAATAAATCCACACAAATGCATATAAATTCACTTGGATTTTTATGCCCCTGCTCACTGTGAGCTACTCTGAGCATTTGGAATTTCTCAAGCAGAAAGCAATCTGGAGAGATGTGTGGCTCAAGAAGACTAAATGCACAGGTCACTCAAATATGGCATTTCTGTGTTTATTAAAAAAAAAAAAAAAAGTAAAAGTATTGCTTCAACAAAGATATATTTAGTGTCTTACCTAGCAGTTTAAAAAGGAGCAAATCGAATCAAAGGTATAAGCCTATAATAATAAAAGAGATGCCTTTAATTTAGCTATTTCTCAAAGACAGGATAGTTTTAATTAAAATGTTTTAAGAATACAGTGTTGATCACTTTAAATTGAGCTGCACTATTTAAGTTTGCTGTAGCTCTTTCTTCAGCTGGGACTCAGAAAAAATTACAAAAATAATTGAAAAGGGAAACAGAAAGTAGAGATGGAAGGCAAAGAGTATTTAGCCTCTTGAGACTCAGTGCCTGAGGTGCTGCCTTCTACTCCACACTGGGTAACGTTGTTTCATATGGTAGGGAAGCTATGGCACCCCCAAGAGGATGCACTACAATTTCCACCAAGGGGGCTCCCAGAGGTAACAGATTTATAATAAAAACAGTTCCATATGTTTACATGCTTCAGCCTTAAAATCTTGTGCAACAGATTATTTTTTCTCAAAGATTTTGTCATGGCACCTGGTTGTTTCAAACCACTTTTATTCTTTAAAATTCTTGCTTTTCCTTTTTTTCTTTCATTTTGTTTTGTTTTTGCTGTGTCCTACAAGCCATTAGCAACCAACTTTCCAAGACATCAAGGTAAAGTGCCCCTCCATGCTCTTGGCTTTTCTCAAATATTTTTGAGCATTTGGATTTTTGAACACAACAATAAAGAGATCAACACTTGCAGACTCTGAACTCTTAGGTCCTGGAAACTGGCAAAAGGAGCTTGTTGTTATGTGCCATCGAGTCAGACCTGACTCATAGTGACCCCTCCTTGGGTTTCCGAGGCAGTATCACTACAGAAGTAGGATTGCCCAACCTTCCTTTCAAGGAGTGGCTAGTGGGTTTGAACCGCCAGCCGTCTGGTTAGCAGTCAAGTGCCTTAGCCACTATGCTACCCTAGCTCCCAAAAGGAGCTTAGACATCTATGTATAATTCCATCTGATGGAAGCTACCTTTTTCTACTTGACCTTACTCTACCACTTAGCAGGTCTGTGCAACCCAAGGCAAGTTTCTTAACTTTTATAGGCCTCATATTTCTCATCTCAAAAACCAGTATCATATTTTAATCTAAATGTATAGGGTTTTATGATGGTGGTCAGCTCTACCTAGGATGATGTTTACAGTAAGTCTCATCAAACCAGTTGCTAATGTACACTTCGCAGTCTATCAGCATGCAAGGTGACTGAAATTCTACCCAGGGTCAGAACAAATATTGTGAGGGGGAGGCCTCAAGGCAAGTGCACTTAGGACTTAACAGCAGCTCAGTCATAAGTCCCCAGTGTTTCCTTATCAGTTAAGAAGGTAAAGATTCCTACCTTAATATTATAGGAATCAGATTAAATAAAAAGTGTTTAGCATGTTCAGCATAATTCTAATAAATATGATTACCATCCCTTATCATCAAGGATCTGAATCTCTGATTCCTAGTTTGAGAGAAGAGAGAACATTACTCAGCTGACTCAACCAGGGAACTCCATGGAGGTACTCAAGATGACAGTACACATTCTGACATGCATGCTCAATAGGTAGATGGAGCCCCTGGGTAAGATTCCTAGATGTGGTAAAGTCACAAATATAAAGGACTACAGTGAACTTTTGTTTCCCAGAGTAGAAAATGCTACTGTGGTAAGTCATTGTTGGGAGTGGCTGTAGGTGTGTTGAGGTATAAAAATATATGCAACTCCACTGAGCAGAGGTTATTTCCTTCCCAATATGGGGAAGCAGGTGATATTCAAATCCCTTCTCTAGCATCAATGTTATTGATTCATTGGATTCATTGGGGTATCATGTGCTAAGTTTCAATTAGCAGAGGTCACCCATTTCTAATATTTATTTTCATAATACTACAAGGGGCTTAATTAAAAGTTTATAAAGTATTCTAGGAGAATCACAACACCAACCTATGTAAAGAAAACTGTAAGTAGTTTACTAAGTCAAATGATCCTAATCACACATACATACATTGCAACCTACAAATAACATATAGTTTGGTTCTTATATTCCTTTTCAGATTTTCCTTACTAAGAACTGATCCTATAGTCTGGTGTAATCAAGCTGGAGGAAGGTCAACCAATATTCTGGACCATATGGGCACTCTTCTTTATTAGGGCTCTGTGTAATTAGTAACCATTATTTATGGAGTCTATCTGAGGCTTTGTCACCTCTATTCTGAAATAGTTACTTCACATCAGGACCTTTAATCCAAATTCTCTACTAGTAATTTTTCAGAGTTTAGAAGTTATGTGAAACCTACAACTTTACTTCCAGAAGATGCTTTCTTCTAATATATGAAAGAATTGGTGACATTTACCTGGGAAATGCCCATGTGACTTCTTGACACAGATGCCCTTTATCTCTGTGGCATTACCCCAGTGAGAGGGATTTTACTACCATTGGCTTTTAGAAGCAAGAAAACAGTTTCCAGAGGATACATTCAACCTGAAATTACTCACATCTGATTAACTGAATAATACTCCTCCATCCCTACCCATACCCCAATTTATCTCACTCACAGTTGGAACCAACTTATTCTTATTGTTTAAAACTTCTTCAAATATGTATGCATTCCTTGTTTTTGGAGTTCTTATGCATGTAAGCAGATGATAGGAAAGAAATAAATATAAGAAATACTTTCTGAATGTACCAGATCAAGTTATTATTGTAAACATGTATACCGTTTGTTTAGAAACATGTAATAGGGAAATATATGATTTAAAGGACCCATCCTGGAAAAAATGAAAAGATGACAGTGGCAACACTGCTTGAGGGGGGTGAGATAAGGTGAATGAAAGAGGTGGGCAATTATCAAGTTATGCAGGGCCTTGTAACACAAGACATGGAACTTGATTGTTTTTTATTTTGTTAAAGCAGAGAAGAAAGAATCACCTAATGCATTCATTTGTAAAATCATTGTAACGTGTGAAGAATAAATTATAGGGAGAAAAGAAAATGATCAAAAAGTCCAGTTAGTTGACTGCCACAGTGATCAAGACAAGAGATTATAATGGCTCAAGTTAATGTGCTGGCATTATAAATGAAGGATATGAATGTTTTGGAGAACTATTTTAAATATGTAAATAACAGGTCTTGCTGATGAATTTCATGTAAGAGTGAGGGAAAAGGAGAGATCCTAGATTTCTGCCTTTAACAACTGGGTTGAGGGTGGTACCATTTACTAGAACAGGGATGACTGCCAGCTGGGGTGGGGATAGATAGGAATCAGAAATTCCATTTGGGACATATTACATTTGAGCAGCACATAAGAATTCCTGGTGGAGATAACATAAGATAGTCAGAGCCTAGAGAGAGGTCAGAACTTGAAATATAAATTAGACAGTTATCAGAATGTCGATGGAAATTAAAGCCGTGAAGGGTGAGGTCATCTGGAGTTTGAGTGTAAAGAGAGCAGAGCTTGGAATAAAGCCTAAGACACACTAATGTTGGGAGGTTAGATAGAGGAAGAGCCAGAC
>NW_006922311.1:782915-784586 GCF_000298275.1 Orycteropus afer afer | reverse complement strand
TTTGAACTGCCAGCCTTCTGGTTAGCAGTCAAGTGCTTTAGCCACTATGCTACCAGAGCTCCCTAATATATGTAACTAGCTGTGGCCAACAGCACATGAGGAGAAGTGATATAACATACTTCTTGCAGAAGCTTTGAGAGCCATTATATGGTTTAGCCACCATTCTTTTTCTTCAGCATCAAAAATAACATATCCCAGATAGGGCTTGCTCCTTCAGCACAAACCCAAAATGAAGAAAACATGAAGAGTAGAGTTGCACCCTACATTTAATGTGATCATGAATAAACTTTATTTCTGTAAACCACTGAGATCTAAGGATTGTCTATTAACCACAGCAAAACTTAGAAAAAGATGACTAAACCATCACATTTTATGCAATCCAGTCATAAAGTAAGATGTTCATGGATCTGGAACCCAGGGTATTATGGAAAGAAGAGGATTTTTTATGTTATGTATATCTAAGAATAAATCTCAAATCTGTCATTTAATTAGCTTTAGTAATTTCAACAAAATAATTGGTCTCTCAGAGCTTTGATTTTTGTCATCTGAACAAAAAGGAGTCTATCTTACAGGACTGTTGTAAGGATTAAATGTGACAAGATTTGCAAAGATTTGCCACACTTTCCATCAAAAACAATTTCAGTACATATGAATTTTTCCTTTTTTCCTCCATTGTCTCTTTGCTCTGGTGGCGTAGCATCTAAGGCATTTGACTGCTAAGCAGAAGTCTGGCAGTTCAAACCAACCAGCCACTCCTCGGAAGGAAGATTGGGCAATCTATTTCTGTACAGATACCACCTCAGAAGCACAAGGAGGGGTCGCTATGGGTTGGAAATGACTCAACAGCAGTGAGGTTTTGTTTTGTTTTGTTTGATTTGGTCTCTTTATTCAAGATTGGAGTATACAACACCATTTGGTTGCTCAAATTATCACTATGTTTTTGGAAAGTAAATGTTAGCCAAGAATCCATAGTGCACACCTAGGGGAATATCATCCACTGCCTAACCTGGTTCCTGATACATATATGGAAGCCTAAGAAACAGACCATCCCACTGTCAGTATCAAGTATCATTCATGTAACAGCTGGTCTCAGGGAATTCAATTCAAAAAATTATTACAGACTATAGTCAATGATGGAGGTCTACTGGTTAAATCTCATAGGGGGCAGGGCCTAAATTCCCTAGGTTGGTCTGGTGAAGTCTAGGACTTTAGTTGAAAACTAAGAACTAAAGATTGGGGAATTTAAATTTTTTTAATAGGGATTTGATATGTCACCTAAAACATATTACCCTTGTGAAGTAGGTATACATATGCCCATTTTACAGATTAGGAAAATGAGGTCAGGGAGATTAGAGAATACAGTTAGAAATTGCACCCAATTTTATATGCCCCTGAAGTCCATATTCCTCTTCTTCCTTTTTTTTTTTTTAAACTTTAATTGTGGTGAAAACATATAGAACAAGACATTCGCCAACATAACAACTTCAACTTTTACAGCTCAGGAACATGTAAATTCTTTACATTGTGCCACCATTACCACTATCTTTTTCCAAAATATTCCACCACCTAGTAGCATAAACTCAATGCCCCCAAATAAAAGCCTCTGCTTTCCCCCTCCCTCCTACTCCTGGTAACCTGGTAACCATTAATAGTCTTTGGTTTATATATGTT
>NW_006922311.1:780113-782619 GCF_000298275.1 Orycteropus afer afer | reverse complement strand
TCTTCATTGACCCTCCACTTTAACAAGAATGATATCCTTCTCTAGGAAATGGTTCTTTCTGACAACATGACCAAAGTAGGTGAGACGAAGTCTGGCCTGTCTAGCTTTCAAGGAGCATTCCAGCTGCACTTCTTCTAGGACAGACCTGTTAGTCCTTTTAGCAGTCCATGGTACACTTAGCATTCTTCTCCAACACCACAACCCAAAAACATTAATTCTTCTTCAGTCTTCCTTATTCATTGTCCAGCTCTCACATGCATAAGAGGTGATTGAAAATACCGTGGCTTGGGTTAGGCACACCCTAGTCTTCAAGGAGACATCTTTGTTCTTCATCACTTGAAAGAGATCTTTTGCAGCAGATTTGCCCAATGTTAATCATCTGATGACTTGACTGCTGCTTCCATTGGTGTTGATTGTAGAACCAAGTAATATTAAGTCCTTGACAGCTTTAATCTTTTCTCCATCCATTGTGAAGCTGTTTATTGGGTCAGTTGTGAAGATTTTTGCTTTCTTTATATTGAGGTGTAATCCATACTACAGACTGTAGCCTTTAATCTTCATCAGTAAGTGTTTCAAGTAATCCTCACTTTCAGCAAGCAAAGTTGTGTCATCTGCATATTGCAGGTTGTTAATGAGTCTTCCTCCAATCCTGATGACACATTCTTCTTCATATAACCCAGCTTCTTGGACTCTTTACTCAGCATACAAATTGATTAAGTATGGTGAAAGGATACAACACTGACGCACTCACTTCTTGATTTTAAACCATGCAGTGTTCCCTTTTTTTGTCCGAATGACAGGCTCTTGGTCTATGTACAGGTTCCTCATGAGTACAATTAAGTATTCTAGAATTCCCAATTTTCTCAATGTTAT
This sequence comes from Orycteropus afer afer, assembly GCF_000298275.1. Lineage (NCBI taxonomy): Eukaryota > Metazoa > Chordata > Mammalia > Tubulidentata > Orycteropodidae > Orycteropus > Orycteropus afer. The sequence continues at coordinate 781,746 of NW_006922311.1, read as the reverse complement.
CCACAATTTGTTATGATCCACGCAATCAAATGCTTTTGCATAGTCAATAAAACACAAATAAACATTTTTTTGGTATTCTTTGCTTTAAGCCAAGATCAATCTGACATCAGCAATGATATTCTTCATTCCACATCCTCTTCTGAATCCAGCCTGCACCTCTTGAAGTTCTCTGTCAATAGACTGCTGCAACCATTTTTAATTATCTTCAGTAACATTTTCCTTGCATGTGATATTGATGATTGATAATTTGATATTGATGTTTGATAATTTCCACATTCTGTGAGATCACCTTTTTATGGAATGGGAACAAATATGGGTCTCTTCCAGTCAGTTGACCAGGTAGCTCTCTTCCAAATCTCTTGGCATAGCTGAATGAGTGCCTCCAGTGTGGCATCCGTTTGTTGAAACATCTCAATGGGTATTCTGTCAATTTCTGGAGCCTTGTTTTCCACCAATTCTTTCAGAGCAGCCTCGACTTCTTTCTTCAGTACCATTGTTTCTTCATCATATGCCACCTCCTGAAATGAATGAACATTGACCAATTCTTCTTGGTACTGTGACTCTCTGTATTCCTTCTGTCTTATTTTTATGTTTCTTGAATCAGTCAATATTTTGCCCATAGAATCTTTCAACATTGCAACTCAGGGCTTAAATTTTTTTCTTCAGTTCTTTCAACTTGAGAAATCCCAAGTGTGTTCTTCCCTTTTGGTTTTGTAACTCCAGCTCTTTGCACATTTCATTATAATAATTGGCTTTGTCTTCTCAAGCTGCTCTTTGAAACATGTTCAGCTTGTTCATACTGTTGGCCTTCCTTCCATTTACTTTAGCTAGTCTAGCATAGTGCCTAAGACACTTGACTGCTAACCAGAAGTCTGGTGGTTCAAACCCACCAGCCACCTTCCGAGGGGAAGGAAGGTTAGGTAATCTACTTCCATAGTGATACTTCCTTGGAAACCCAGGGAGGGGGCGCTATGAGTCGGGTCTGACTCAATGGCACGTAACAACAACAACAACTCTCCATTCAAAGGTAAGTTTTGGAGTCTCTTCCAACATTCATTTTGCTATTTTCTTCCTTTATTGTCTTTTTAATGACATGTTCATGGATGATGTTCTTTATGTCATCCACATTTCCTCCAGTTTTCAGTAATTGATGTTCTATGCATCAAATCTATTCTTCAGATGTTTTCTAAATTCAGGAGGGATATAATCAAAGTCATATTTTGGCTCTTATGGACTTCTTTTAATTGTCTTCAACTTCAATATGAACTTGCATATGAGCTGTTGATGGTCTGTTCCACAATTAGCTCCTGACCTTGTTTTGGCTGAAGATATTGAGCTTCTCCACAGCCTCTTGCCACAGATGTAGTCAATCTGATTCCTTTGTACGCCATCTGGCAAAGTCCATGTGTATAGCCATTGTTTGTGCTGTTGAAAAAAGGTATTTGCAATGAATAACTTGTTGGTCTTACAAAATTCTATCATGCGATCTCCAGCATCATTTCTATCACCAAGGCTATATTTTCCAACTACTGGTGATTCTTCGTTGTTTCCAACTTTTACTGTCCAATCACCAGTGACAATCAACACATCTTGATTGCATGTTTGGTCAATTTCAGATTGCAGAAGTTGGTAG
>NW_006922311.1:753998-778878 GCF_000298275.1 Orycteropus afer afer | reverse complement strand
AGGAGCTCTAGTAGTGTAGTGCATAAGGCATTTGACTGCTAACCAGAAGGCAGGTAGTTCAAACCCAGCAGCCACTCCTCTGAAGGAAGACTGGGCAATCTACAATCTACTTCTGTAAAGATTTACCTAGGAAACCCAAATGGGTCACTATGAGTCACAATCAACTTCATAGCAGTGAACTTGGTTTGGTTGTTTAATATATAACTCATAGATAGATAGATAGATAGATAGATAGATATTTACATACATATCTTTTTTTTTTTTTGACCTATCTTCTAGAAATTTTCCCTCCCAACACCAGTAACCAAGAAAGTTTTCATTGATGTATAAATTTTCCTTGACACTTTACAATAGTGAACTAATACAATATTTTCCTTCTGTGATTGACTTACAGCACTCAGCATAATGCCCTCCAAGTTCATCCACATTATGTCATGTTTTGAAAATTCTGCATTATTCTTTAGTGTTGTGTAGTATTCCATTGTGTGCATGTACCACACCATTCCTCATTTGACGGGCACTTAGGTTGTTTCCATCTCTTTGCTATTGTGAACAGTGCTGTGATGAACATAGGTATGTGCACATATGTATTCATGTCCTGCCTCTCACTTCTTTAGGATATATACCTAGTAATCTGAGTGCTGGATCAAATGGTATTTTTGTTTGCATATTTTTAAGGAATTGTCATACTGATTTCCACAGTAGTTGTATCATTTTACAGTCTTACCAGCTGTGTATTTCTCCACATCCTTGCCAGCATTTGTTATTTTCTTTCTTGTTGAATTTTGCTACTACTGCTAGAGTGAGATAGTATCTCATGGTTGTTTTGATTTGAATCTCTCTATTAGCTAATAATTGCAAACATTTTTTCATGTGTTTGTTGTCTGCCTGAATACCTTCTTTGGTGAAGTATCTGTTCATGTCTTGTGCCTGTTTCTTAACTGGATTTTTTGTCCTTTGGATGTTGAGGTTTTGGAGTTTTATATAAATTTTAGAGGTAAATCATTTGACTGATAACATCATTGCCAAATATTTCTTCATATTCTGTAGGTTCTTTTTTCACCTTTGAAGAAGTCTTTTGATGCACATAAGAATTTAATTTTTAGAAGGTCCCAATCATCTGATTTATCTTCTTCTATTTGTGCATCTGTAGTTATGCTTGATAGTCTATTTATGCCATAAATTAGGGTCCCTAAGTTTGCCTCTATTTTTTTTTTATGAACTTTATGATTTTATGTTTCACATTTAAGTCTTTGATCCATATCAAATTGGTTTTTATGTATGGTATGGGGTATGGATGTGTCAGTTTTCTGCAGATGGTTATCCAGTTTTTCCTGCACCATTTGTGAAAGAGACAATCTCTTCCCATTTAATGGATTTCAGCCCTTTGTCAAAAATCAGCTGACCATGGATGGATGGATTTATTTCTAGGTCCTCAATCCTGTTCCACTGGTCAATGTGTCTGTCATTGTACCCATACCAGGCTGTTTTGACAACTGTTCCTGCATAGTAGGTTCTGAGATCTGGGAGTGTGAGACCTCCTACTTTGCTCTTCTTCAGGAGTGCTTTGCTTATCTGAAATCTCTTGCCTTTCCAAATAAAATTAGTGATTGTATTCTCATGTCTTTAAAGAATATTGATGGAATCTGGTTTGGGATTGCATTGAATGGACACATTTCTTTGAGTAGTATTGACATTTTCACAATGTTCGACCTTCCTATCCTGAACATGGTATGTTCTTCCATTTATGTAGATCTCTTATAATTTATTGAAGTAGCATTTTGTAGTTTCTTTGTGTTCCTGGTAATATTTATTCCCAAGTATCTTACCTTTTTTTTTTTTTTGTCATACTGATTTCCACAGTAGTTGTATCATTTACAGTCTCATCAGCTGTGTATTTCTCCACATCCTTGTCAGCATTTGTTTTTTAAATGATATTGATTTCCTTATTTCTTTTTCAGAGACCTTGTTTCTGGTATAGAGAAATCCAGCTGATTTTTGTATGTTGATCTTGTATCTTGCCACTATGTTAAATTTTTCAGTTATAAGTTCCAATAATTTTCTTGCTGAGTCTCTTGGGTTGTCTATGTATAGGATCATATAATCTGCAAATAGGGATAGGTTTACTTCTTCCTTACCAATGTTAACACCTTTTATTTCCCTTTCTTGTCTTATTGCCCTGGCTAGGACTTCCAATACAACACTGAATAGAAATGGAGATAGATTGCATGTTTGTCTGGTTCCTGTTCACAATGGGAATGTTTTCCATCTCTCTCCATTGAAAATAATGTTGGCTATATGCCCTTTATTATGTTGAGGAATTTCGCTTCTATTCCAATTTTTCTGAGAGTGTTTATCAGGATTGGGGTGTTGGATTTTGGTCAAATGCCTTTTATGCATCAATTGATATGATCATGTGATTCTTTTCCTTTATTTTACTTATGTGGTGCATTATGTTGATTGTTTTCCTAATGTTGAACCATCCTTGCATACCCTGTATGAATCCCATTTGGTTATGATGTATTATTTTTTTGATATATTGTTGGAGTCTTTTGTAGGATTCCACTAAAGATTTTTGCATCTATATACATGAGGGATATTGGTCTATAATGTTCCTTTCTAGTGGTGTCTTTGCTTGGTTTTGGTGTCAGGGTTATTCTTCCTTCATAAAATGAATTAGGGAAGATTCCATCCTTTTTCATGTTTTGGAATAGTTTGAGTAGCATTGATATTAACTTGAATGATCGGTAGAATTCTCCAGTGAAACCCTCTGGGCCAGGACTTTTTTTTTGTTGGTAATTTTTTTATGACCTGCTCAATGTTAGGCTGAAGTGAACTCAAATCACCAACATTTCAGTTAGAAACTGGGCATGTTAATTTTAGTACCTCCAGGTGTCAGGCCTTGATAAGACAGCCAAGGTGGCAGAACCCACCCAGGCTGGAAAGTCCCATGTGATAATAAACTTCCTCCTGTGAAACCCCCTTATGCTAATAAGGTGTAGACCCATGCCGATAGCTAATTGAATACCGCCATTTCCTTAGTGTCCCCAATTAAGTCCTCTCTGTGTCTATAATAATCTATCCTCCCTGCCCGGAGGCATGACTTCTCTGGCCCTGATGAGTGACCTCTCTGGCCCTGATGCAAGGGCATGAGAACCTCGCCCGGGAGTGCTAATAAACTGCATCTCTGAAATAGCTCCGTGTCCTGGTGTCTGGCAGCTCAGGATTACATTCAGTATCTTCTTTTGCTCTAGGTTTGCTCAAATTTTCTACCTTAGTCTGTGTTAGCTTAGGTAAATGGTATGTTTCTAGAAATCTGTCCATTTCTTCTAGGTTTTCAAACTTGTAGGAGTACAGTTGTTCATAGTTTCCTTATGTTATTCCTTTTTATTTCTGTTGGTTCTGCTGTGATGTCACCCTTTCCTTTCTTATTCATGTTATTTGCATCCTCTCTTTCTTTTCCTTTATTCTGTTTTCCAGTGGTTTGTTTATTTTATTACTCTTTTCAAGGAACCAACATCTAGTCTTATTGATTTTTTTCCTTTTTTTTCTGTTTTTCTTTTCATTTATTTCTGCTGTAATCACTATTATTTCTTTTCCTCTGGTGATTATAAGATTTTTTCCTGCTCTTTTTCCAATTGGTGGAGATGTTGGGTTAAGGTGCTGATTTTGGGCTCTTTCATCTTTTCAGATGTGTGCATCTGTTGTCATAAATTGTCCTCTAATCATTGCTTTTGCTGTGTGCCAAAGATTTTGGTATGTTGTGTTTTCATTCTTGTTTTATTATAGGATTTTTTTAATTACATTTTTTAATTCTCCTATTAGCCAGTCATTTTTAAGGAGGGTGTTATTCAGTTTCAATGCATTTGCTCTTTTTCTAAACTCCATATTCTTGTCAGAACACAGACTACTTCTCTAAAAAATAAATAACCAAAAGAGGAAAAGATATCTGAAAATAAATCTGATGATCTAAGCCTAAAGAAAAAGGAAAAGGAAGTTGAAAAAATATAGTCTTACAAAAATTTATGCACAAATGTTCATAAAAATATCATTCATAATAGCCCAAAATGGGAACAACTTAATATTCACCAACTGACAAATGTGTTATGTCTATACAATGTAATTTTATTTAGCCATAAAGAGGAATGAAGTACTGATATATGCTATAATATAGATGAATATTGAAACTATTATAAGTGAAAGAAGCCAATTAAACAAGACCACATATTATATGACTCCCTTTACATGAAATGCCCAGAATAGGTGAACACAATAAGTGAATTCACAAGCCATTTGTGCCACCCAAGCTCCTCAATATAAAGAAAATAAACATTCTCACAACTGGACCTATAAGCAGTATTATGGTAAATAAAGAAAAGATTGAATTATCAAAGATTTCATATTACTTGATTGTACAATCAACACCAATGGAAGCTGTAGTCAGGACATCAGATCACATATAGCACTGGGCAAATTGGCTGCAAAAGACCTCTTTCAAGTGATGAAGAGCAAAGATGTTTCTCTGAGGACTAAGGTGTGCCTGATACAGCCACGATATTTTCAATCACCTCATATGCATGTGATAGCTGGACAATGAATAAGGAAGACCAAAGAAGAGTCAATGCTTTTGAGTTGTTGTGCTGGTGAAGAATCCTGAAAGTACCATGGACTGCTAAAAGAACTAACAAATCTGTCTTGGGAGAAGTAGCTGGAAGGCTCCTTGGGAGCAAGAATGGCCAGACTTCATCTTACCTACTTTGGTCATGTTGTCAGAAGGAACCATTCCTTGGGGAAGGATATCATGCTTGGTAAGGTGGAGGGTCAACAAAAGAAGGAAAGGGCCCCAGTGAGATGGATTGACACAGTGGCTGCAAGGATGGCCTCAAGTATAGCAAGGATTGTGAAGCTGGGGCAGGACCAGACAATGTTGTGTTCTACTGCGCTATGAGTTGGAGATAACTTGATTACACCTAGCAACAATAACAACAACAACAAAGCTCCTTTAAGATGACACAGATATGTTCTTTCAAAGGGCAACCACAGGTCATTTGCATTGGAGTCTCCATGTGCCTTGTGGTGTTTCAAACATGACTGTCAACCTTAGAGCTATATCAGGATCCTCTTCCATCCTACACATCCCTAGAAGAAAGAAGGAACATAGTAGGTACAGAAGAGCAATGAGGAGAGCACTGAAGTCTAATGGAGGATAAGAAAACCTCACTGCAAATGTGGCCCATTGGATCTCACAGCTTCTCCAATATATAACAAAAATGTCTGCTTTATACTAACCAAATGACTGAGAGGTCATGAGTCTCTTTGCAAAGCATGTTCCTCAAAGATGGAGCTATGAAAGGAAAGTAATATCTGTCTTGTGCCCTAATCCCTTCACAACCTCTGTGATTAGACCAATAAATTCCAGGAGTACACAGTCACTCCCTCCAAATGTTGGAATGGAAATCATTCAGAGTCTGAGGAAAGGAAGAAAAGAAAAGAGCCATGATCTGTGCAGCAGTACTCAGTCAGGAAGAGCTAAAGGGGAGGAGACGAGACCTGCACTCCAATCTCCGTTCCCCATTGCCTCATTGACTATGGCAATTTAGTTAATATCTTGATGCTGTGAGCTTCTTGTGTGAAAAATAGAAATGTGTTTCTCTTTAATTCTGAGACAGTTGACAGAATGAGAGGAGATCTTTTGTTCCATTTTTCCTAGAACAGTATCTCTTTGCCTTTATGTTACCCTAAGATATCCTCTCACCAGAAATCAGAAGACTGACAATTTGTTATTTCCACATTGAATAAGGAAACCTAGTAATGATGGTGATACTGTGTGGTAGAGAGATTACAGATGGAAATTTGTAGAATTTAAATCTTGGTTATTAACATTTGTTGTAAGTTGCTGTCCACTCTTATCCAACACATGGTGACCTCATGTGTGCACAGTAGAACTGCTTTCAAGGATTATCAAGGATGTGATAGTTCTGAAGCAGATTGTCAGGTGTCTTCCAAGGCACCATTTAGTAGAGTCAAACTACCAACCTTTCACACAGTAGTCAAGTGCTTAACCATCTATGTCACCCTGGTACTCCTTCAAAAAAATGGGACCAAAATTCACCAATATATTCCCCTGTTATCATCATGCAGTATTTTATAAAAATTTGGAATTGCCATGGCTTCAATAGTTTGGACTACTAATGAAATATTATTCATGGAACTTTTTCCTAAATAAGCATTATAGTTTTAGACACTCAAAATTCTTAAAGATTAGTATTTTCTGCTGTCATCTGTGAAAAGCTGCTATTGCAATTTCTCATTTAGGTGTACCACTGGCCATTAATAGTACTTGAATTTTCACAAAAATTGAGCACTGAGAAATGAGGTAAGAAATATACTTTAAATTTGATACTCTTTTTTTTTTTCCTCTTAAAAAAAAAAAAAGAAAGAAAATTAGCTTCTAAGTCAGATTGCACAATGGCAATGGCCAGATGTGTGCATTCTTTTCGTCAGTGACTTGATATCTTTTAGATTGCATTGCATTAAAATGCAACCATACAGCCTAGGAGGGAAAAAAAAAAATATGGCATTTGTCTTGAACTCACAAAAGAGGTCATACAAAAAAAGAATTTAATAAAAATAATTACCACCTAAAAGCAATGCCAAAATTTAATTATACATTTTTAACCACCAAAGTAAATGCTCTAGCATCTAAACCCTCTGAAAAGCTGCCTGGCTTTATTACTGCCATGTCTACAGTATTTTTTGAAGCAGTCTCATTTAATTCTTGAATGCGTGACCACCTAGCACTGCAGGTAGAGAAAAAATGTTCTCTTGTGCTAAAATAGCCTCTATTCTCCAAGGCCCGTGGCAATCCATCAGCGCTGTTCTCTTGGGTAATTAGACCCCTTCCCCCTTCCCAGGCAGACGTTTTGGAGGATGCTGCTAAGCTCACAGGCCAGCCTGACTGAATTACAACAATGTCCAGGGCTCTTTTCTCCACCGTTGGATTGTCTTCGGTCCCTTTCTGCCATGGCAATTTTTCAGAAGGGAAATTAGTCTCCCTGCCAACTCTTATTTTGTATAAGCCCAGATGTCACACTTTGCTAATGTCATACTCGACTGTAATATTTTTATAACGTAGTGTAGAATACCAAAGCTGAGCCAAATAGGCACATTGCTGCCAGATGGTTGACCTTTATTTACTGATAAAAGTTTTTAAAATAATAAAACTTGAACTTCTTAGAAATGAGCTGAGTCTTCAAGTTTACAAGTAAATGCAATTCTCTCTCACAGTGAGGGCAGAAGAGAAGATGAGCTATAGAAATACAGGGTGTATGAAAATCCAGAAGCCTCCCTGGAGCAAGCGGGGGAGATGCCAGTTCCTTGGAATAGCTAGTTTTCTCTCATGAAATGAACTATGGTGTATCCTTTGCATGCTCGTGCTTTTAAACATACAGCCACCTGCTTTCAAAGCACGAAGTGGCTATATTTTGTCAAAAAATGCTTGTCTTATTCTCATGTCCCCAGCCTGAACTAGAGGATGAAGCAAGCTGTGTGGTTTCCGAGCCATTTCCTCAGCTCACTCCCCAAAGTCATTCCTGTACAGTAATGGAATTCCTAATTGAATCCAATCATTGTATTTTTACTTCAAAGAGAGAGCAATTATCCTTCCTTCGTGATTCCTTATAGAGTTATTTACTTTGAAAATGTTTTGCTCTGTCTCATGTTTTTTTGTTTTTTTTTTTTTTTCCATGGTGGTTGTTCCTAATTCTGGCTAGGATTTTAATGGGCTTTTTCCATTTTTTTCTTTCCCAAACAAATTATTGTCCCTCCATGTTTATTGATAGTATATTCTGAATGTTCTGTGTTCTCATCATGACCTTGAAATCAGAGAGTTGCCTCTTTCTGTCAATAGTCCAATTGTTAGTTATTATTTTAATAACAACAAATGGCTTTGCTAATATATCTATTTCCTCTTACTACCTCCTAGAACATTACTTTTAAATTTTTTACATGTTTGTTAATAATTTGCTACCTCATTCATATGCATTCACATGCATTATTTTTCTGCTCTTCGTTAACCAGTAATCTCATTTCCTCATGTTTCATAAATTCATCATACAACCCAACATTTAATCATATAGTTCATATGATTAAATTAAATTATGGTATGTCTATATATGCAAAAATCAAATGTTTTGTCCTGTCAAATGATCCCTTGATTCATATATATTAAGAAATCTATCCACCTTTCCGTTTTCCCTTCTAAAATTTAGTAGTTACTATCTAGTCAATTCTGAATCGTGACAGCCCTATGTGTGTCAGAGTAAAATTGTACTCCGTAGGGTTTTCAATGGCTGCTCTTCCAGAAGTAAATCTCCTGGTCTTCCTTCCAAGGCATCTCTGAGTGGATTCTAACCTCCAAACTTTTGGTTACCAGCCAATTGCATTAATCATTTGTGACAATCAGTAACTCTTTCTAAAATGCATGGTCTTATAAATTCAGTTTTAATTGTTAGTAGTGCTCCCCTTACCCCAAAATTATCACCCTACTACCTAGCTTGACAGTTGGAAATTTCATCATTCAAGAAGAATGATAAGCATGTCTCAATATTTTTAAGGTGAAAACATCACTGGGAAGGTGAATATATTTAGACTGCAATCAAATAACATGGGTTCAGCTCCAAGTTCTACTTTTTACTATCCATGTCATGTTACACAAATCACTTAAAAACTCTGGTAGCATAGTGCCTAAAGGCACTTGACTTCTAACCAGAAGGCTGGCAGTTCAAACCCACCAGCCACTCCTAAGAAGAAAGGTTGGGCAATCTACTTCCTTAGTGATACTGCCTCAAAAACCCAAGGAGGGGTTGCTATGAGTCGGGGCCTGACTCCACGGCAAATAACAACAATATATAACAGATAAAGGTAACTGCCTGGAATTCTCTGGATTCTTGTGTTTAGTGTTTTATAAACTAAGTATCGTAATACATATTATCACCATTGATATTTATCATCATTAATGTACCACAGTTCATTCCTTTAGAGAAGAAAGAGAACAGATAATGGATATAATCCTAGAAAGGTCGGGTAGAAAGGGAAGAGGGAGATGAGAGCAGAAACATGGAAGATGTTGTATATAGAAATGTATCCCTAAGAGATCATACACAAGGGGGTGGGCGGCGAGTGAGCAGGAAGGGGCTGCATGAGAAAGCCTAGGACAGGGAAGGGAAGGCCACAGAAAAGAGAGAACACATGGTTCTGCCCCTCTGCTCTGGATTGAATTATTTCCCTAAAAATAAGTGTTGAATTGTGACCCGTGTATCTGTGGATGTGACAAGTAAACTAAAACACTTTCAGAACATTTGGTTCCACCCAGACCCTCTATAAACAGAAGATTGCCTGCAACTTTTACAAAAGGACTCACAGTTTTCACAGTCTAGCAGTAGAGTTGTTACAGTTGTTAGTTGCTGTTGAATCAGCTCTGATTCATAGTGACCTTATGTATAATAAAACAGAATGTTGTCCAGTCCTGCACCAGTTTCATGATTGTTGGTATGTTGGAATCCTTGATTCTTCTGCATATTCACCTACAGAAACTTTGTGACAACTTTTATTTCCTGTAGATAGTCAAATTTGACTGCCTCCTTGGAGTTCTACCAAGGTTATTGGATAAACCTTCACTAACCCTTCCAATTAGTAGCAGTGATGGACCTTTTGATATACACATGTTCCCTGCCATTTGTACACACACACACATACACAGAGTTCCTTGCACTGTGTACACAAATACATGTACATAGGATAAGGGCCTTTAATTCCACAAGTACCTTTCTCTATTACTTAAAACAATAAGGTCAGGCTTGGTGAAGTTTGTTTAAGATTGTGCTTTGAATATTTTAATAGCTGAATAAGTGAATTAAAGAAAATAAAAATCTGACTTTTAGACTGATATAAAGGTAAATGTAGGTATATTACGTAGCATACAATGAAGATAAGAAAAAAATGTTTTCTTTCTTGTGAGTGTGCATCAAATATCTCACAAATCTTGCCATTCTCTCTTTTATTACGTTTCCATAATAATATTTGACATAGAATTACAAAACTCCTACCAGTGTATTAATGAGAGGAACATGTTCTGAGAAATTACTATGTGCCAGACAGGACCTATGTATGCAAAGATGAATAAAACAAGTGGTTTATATATATCATCATCCTACATAGATCTAAGTTGTGCTTTCTTAGAAGTAATTTTGTGTGAATGTAACTTGAAACATTTGTTTAAAACATTTATTTAAAACTGAAAAAGGCTAACAAGAATTTATTTGATAAATCCCTTTCACCAATACCTGTTTTCTTCAATCAAGTATTCTGACTTAAGTTAATAAAATCAATTAATCTTTCGGTCTCTTTATGTTGTTGTTGTTGTTGTTAAATGCCATCGAGTCATTTCCGACTCATAGGGACCCCATGCACAGCAGAACGAAACACTGCCCGATCGGAAGGAAGGTTGGACAATCTACTTCCTTAGTGATACTGCCTCGGAAACCCAAGGAGTCTCTTTATAAATGATAGTAAACACCTTTCTTAGTAACTTCTTTTAAACAATTAGTTTGGTAAGATAAATAAATAACTAAGATCAGGGACACAATCAAAAACAGTTTCCTAGAGCATCTTCCTCAGCACCGGCCATTCCACAGGTTTATCTTCAGTCTCCTTTTCTACTACCTTAACGCTTAAAGCAGACTCTTCTCATTTGTTTTTTAATCTGTTATTCAGGTAATGTCTCTCTCCTTCATTTATTTCTAAAGACATTCCCTAGTTCCAAGGACTGATTTCTTCTTTACATTGTCTTGCTTTGTTTTCATCCCTTAATGTCTTTCCTGTATGTTTTTTCAAATACTTCTCCCACCAAAGGATTCTCCTCATAATTTAATCAACCATTCCATCCTGTTTGTTTATCCTTCTTAAATTTTATCCTTTCCAAAGCAGCTTTCCATCTTTAAGAAACTCTTCAATTCCCATGCCATAGTATCAACATTTTATTTTATTTTTTTTCTTATTAGGGGAAAACTTTTTCTGCAATTCAGTTTACTCTATATTTTCTCCTACAAGTAAATTTTCAAGGCATATGATATGAATAGTATCTCTGCCTTTCTCAAGAAAGATTCCAAATACTTTGTCTCCTATGTAATTTTTATTTTGGCCATCCCTGTTGGGTAAGGTTTTCCTGTAATGCAGCAAATGTTTCCTTAGAACACTAATCTTGCAGTGCCCAGAAACAGAGATAATTCTCAAATTGTTTTCTCGTATGTGTGTATGGGTGTGTGCAGTACAGACTTGACAAATCCGACATTCCATATTCCCATTACTTTTCATAATAATCTTTGAGGTAGAATTGACCTGGTGAGAGAAGGGATGGTTACAAGGTTCTAGTCCTGGCTGTGTCCAGAGATGCCTGTGACCTGTATGTTATAGTGGGACAGAAAAGAGAATGTGTGGGAAAAAAAAAAAAAAAACATATCAATGTGACTTTCTATCCTTAGTAACCAAAAGAATTGAAACCAAATCATGATAACACCTATTGCCATGACTTTGTGGTTGAAGTAGCAGTATTGTACATTGGCAAACTTCTGTTCTTAGAATTCACATGCTGCTCACATTGACTGATTCTAGCTTTAATTGTACACTTACTATAATTTACTCCCATCTGAAGTTCCCATACAAATTACAAAGATTATTTTAAACTCATCTCTCCAAAAATCTAAAGTTCTTTACATCATCACTTCAGTGTGTCCATGGTCTTCTTTAACTCTGAAACCAGTAACAAGTAAATAAGAATAAGATTATTCATCATCTTCAACCCCTTAACCTGGGCTTTATTTAGATAACTATGTATCTTTAATAGCTTAGAAAATATTGAAAATTTTCTTATTTTTCTTCTGTTTATCTTTTATTTTTAAATTTTATTTTGCAGTCCTTCTGGTCTGGAATTGAACCCTCTCTGTAGCTTCCAGCCAAACAAAAGACAAGCACATGAGCTGAACATTTACATTAGGTAGATATACTCCTTGGAGAGATCAATCATGGGAGAACAGAAGGGCTGTGTATGCACAGGGAGATGGCTCAGGGGGCAGGAGGGCAATGGAGGAAAGGACACAGGGAAAAGGTAGCTATGGAGAGGAAATGAGAGTAGAGCTGTGGCATTGTGGGAGATTGCAGTCAATGTCATGAGACAAAGTGTATGTGAACTGCTGCTGTATGGAAGATGAATTTGCTGTGTAAACTTTCACCTAAATAAAAAACAAAACAAAAAGAAACAAAAAATTATTTTTTCATTAACTTCAAAGATTCTTATTTATCCCCTCTTTTACCAATCTTATCATGTAATTTACTTATACATACAAAACTACTATAGGCAGAGAAAAAATGTAGCCTTCATGCTTCAAACTTATTTTTATATCTGAGGAGATAAAATACTAAAAACAGAACTAAAAGCAGTAGGTCATATTTGTAAATGCCAAGCTAAGAAGAGAGAGTAGTCATTGCTGGATAGTATAAATGTAGTCAGGAAAACTGTGTATGTATGGGTGTGCTGGTGTGTCTAGATACTGAACTGAGACTGCTCAGACCATGTTCAGGGAGTAAGAAACTCAATGCAATATCAAATTCAGCAGGGGCAGAGAGTTTTTGTGGAGGACCCCCAAGAAAACTGGTGGAAAAGGTAATTATTCTCTGATGGTGAAGAGCCATGTAGTGTATGCCATAGCCCTTTTATTTCATTTGTTTTTCTTTTATCTCTCAGCATAGAATTGTTGTTGTTGCTGTTGTTGTTATGTGCCCTGAGTGAGACCTGACTCACAGCGATCCCTCCTTGGGTTTCCAAGGTGATATCACTAAGGAAATAGATTGCCCAAACTTCCTGCCGAGGAATGCAGCATTAGAGAGGTTTATGGAATTTTGAGCTGTAAAATGGCAGACTCAAGCAGGATTCCAGATATAAATCTAAGATCAGAGTGAGCAGTGTCTAAACGAAGAGGTTAATATCTACTATAGAAGTTTAGTTTATCAGTGATTGATTTGGGGAATGATCATGTGGGGGAATGGATGTAATTTCCATTAAATGATCCAAATCTACCTGTAGGATAATTAGTTAAAATCAGGGAAGAATAAATGCACAGATACACTGTCTCTTTTAGCTTTAGCTTTCTTTCCCTTGCTTCAACCTTAAAAAGTAGTATACCTACAGCCATTATTTATTTAAGGAATATTACAAGTCAGGAATAACTCTGAAGACTTTATGCATGTTAACTAATATACTCTTCACAATAAATGATTTAAAAATAAGTAAATTGAGACTAAAGTTAACTTTAGTTTAAGTTACACTTCCCTGAGCTAGTAAGCCTCAAGTAGTTTGGCCTCAGGTTCTGTGCCCTTAACCACTGCATTGCCTCACATAGACTGATAGAATACAAACTCCATTTACCCTCATAGGTCCTCTTTGCCATCATTCTATTGTGATGTGGAGTGAATTAGTTGACTTCATTAAGCCTCAGTTTCTATCTATAAAACAGAAAACAATAGTTCCTATTTTATAGGAGTATCGTGAAGATTAAATATTCCATGTTAAGTACTTTATTATCTATGGCAAACAGTGAATGTTTAATAACTATCACAAACAACAAATCCCTTTTGGTATCACACCCTCCACACTGTCCTCTCTTCCAGTTGAACTCCTGAATGTCCTCTTAGTTCTATTCTGACTCTAAATCATTAGAAGAAACCTCTCTCCCATTGTTAGCAGAAGTTTGAAAAGTTGTTCCGGGTTTCTTTGCTTGCTTCCCATCTCTAATTGGAGACACAAGGCACTTGTCCGGTTCTCACTGAGTTGATTCTAACTCAAGGCAATCCCATGTGTGTCAGAGGAGAACTGTGCTCTGTGGGATTTTCAATGGCTGATTTCTGAAGTAGATTACCAGTTCTTCCTTTGTACTCTTGACTGGACTCTAGCCTCCAACTTTTCTGTTTTCAGCTGAGAACCCATCCATAAATTTTCTCTAGATTCATGTTTATGACTAACACATTGCTGCAGACACTCACAATGGGAAGATTTAGAATGGATCTTTTATTCTAGGTTCCCCAGGCCCAAATTTCTATAATGTCTATATTTCCTTGTCCACACCTCATGTCTACCCAGTTTCTTACTCAGTTGGCATGATCTTTCAATGTCTCTTTAATTATAGTCACATGTCATCTCTAGCAACTATTTCATTTGTAAATAGTATGTAAACAGACTTCACCTTGCTCCTGCTCCATGGCATTTTGTTGATGCTCAGCCAGTAGTTTTCATTTTCTTCTCCAGAAATGTCCTTCACAATACATCATAGTTTGCCCACTCCTAAACCTTACATCATATGCTTTCATACTTGGCATCTCTGTCACTGCTGAGATGTCTCTATGTCATCTCTACTTCCTTTCTAATCAAAGGTGCCCTGACAAAAATTATTTTATGGGCTGTGGCAAATTTCTATGTTAAATCTTCCTAAGGCAAATGTTTCTATAAAAATACATTTTAAAAAATCCTTCTTTAATCTAAAAATTTGAATGGGTCTTTCATTCTTTCTGGGGAGAATGGGACATTTTCTATTTTCCTTATTAAATTTGCAGCATCTTTTCTTAAAAAGTCAAAACATCAAAACATTTACTTCTATGTTTTTCAATAATTTAATCTCCTTTTCTACTTTCTTTCCTTCTTCAGTTAGAAAAAGACTTTCAAATTTTACTATGGTTTCTTTTTTTATTTATCTTGCTACCACTGATCACTCATGTTTCAGACTCTCAATCTTATATTCTCTCTCTCTTCTTCTTTTGCAAGAAAATTAACATAATTATGAGAAGATTCCCTTGGTATCTTCTTTCTCCTTTAGCCCCTTTCTTTAGGTGTGTGGTAGCCATGTTTTCTCTCCAATTTCCTTTTTTTTCAGAAAAGAAACAACCTTTGAAACCACTTTAAAGATAATCAAAGTAAGATACCAAAGAGGTAATTAATTTTTCTCAGCTTAAAAATTGAATCAAATAGGGAACATAATTCTCTGAGGCTTAAACCAGCATTGCTCACTGATTCTATGCTTTCTAGATCAAGGATGGAAAAGGGGAGGAAATTATCACTATAGCTCTCTGCAATGTCATATTCCACCTTTATTTAAATTGAGATTAATAACTATATATTGTTGTTGTTGTTGTTATGTGCCGTCGAGTCGGCCCCGACTCATAGCGACCCCTCCTTGGGTTTCCGAGGCAGTATCACTACGGAAGTAGGATTGCCCAACCTTCCTTCCGAGGAGTGGCTAGTGGGTTTGAACCACCAGCCGTCTGGTTAGCAGGCAAGTGATTTAGCCACTATGCTTCAATAAGTCTCTATTATTATCTTTCAGTGTAAGAGTTACTAATTTATATTTCAAGAAATGCTCAAGATAAACACAATCTTGTCAGCTTTGTTTTCAACTATTCTCAATTCTAGACTTGTTTGTACTATGAACTTGGTGGATGACTCAGGAAGTCATGTAAACTTGACAGGTCACAATTTTCTAATTCATAAAATAAATGAGCTATATTTTCCCCAAGGTCCCTTCCAAGTCTAACTGTTCTTAATGTATTCTATATGATCAAAACAGTTATTGCTAACTTTCTCAGTATTCTAGATATGTCCTCTGAGATTTCACAT
Organism: Orycteropus afer afer; assembly: GCF_000298275.1. Lineage (NCBI taxonomy): Eukaryota > Metazoa > Chordata > Mammalia > Tubulidentata > Orycteropodidae > Orycteropus > Orycteropus afer. The sequence continues at coordinate 763,160 of NW_006922311.1, read as the reverse complement.
CCTGGAAGAATTTTATCTATAAAATCCTAGGCATAAAAGTGTATAAGTGAAATATGAAAGGCTTATTAAACAAGCCATACCATTTAAACTGGGATATGACAAGTGTGCCTTCCACTAATAAAGTGATATGGCTGCCTAATCCAGTGAGAATACAAACTGAGAATGACAATACAGATGTCAAGGATGTTCAATATTATATTATACATTTATATGTCACTTTTCAGTTAAAATTATGATTTCTTGACAGCCTACATCCTTCTTGCTACAATCAGAGGGAATAATCCCACAGGCTTCTCTTTTTTTACAGTTTTTATAGCACTCTGAGCTCAAAGCAAGACAACTCTGAATGGTTTAATGTTCTCTTCTTTAGAGCAAGACAACTTCTTTCTTCAGGAGAGGTGAATTTCTGGACACAAATAAATTGGAATTTAAATCCATATGCAGATTAAAAGCAAATGTGTATTAGGTTAATTGAACTATTATCTATTCAAAGTATAAAAGTTTTCTCTAAGATTAAGAAGCTCTCGTGGTGTAGTGGTTAAGGCATTTGGCTGCTAACCAAAAGGTTGGTGGTTTGAACCCACCAGCTGCTCCAAGGAAGAAAGTTGAAATGATGTGCTTCCATAAAGATTTACAACCTTTGGACTCCAATGGAGGTTGCTATGATTTGGGATTGACTTGGTGGCAGTGAGTTTGTTTGGTTTGTGTTCTAAGATTTAGATATTTAGAAAATATTTCTTTTTTAAAAAATGATCACGTGAGATACAACTCATATCATTTGCATATTAGTCACCTAGAGATGTTGTTTAAAAGGTAGATTCTGACTCAGTAATTCAGAAGCAGAGCCTGAGATTAGGACAACAAATCATTTGTGTTGGGTTTTCTAAGGTCATGGAAGTTCACTGGTAAGACTGGAAAATTCCTGAGTAAACTGGGAAGAGTTGTTCTGAGATTCTGCACTTCCATCAAGCACACATTTGATGCTGATGCTAATGATCCTTGAACTATATTTTAAGGAACATGAGATCTGGATAGTTGTTGATTTTAATCTTTTCATACCATCTGTGGTGGTTATGTTGTGTCAACTTGGCTAAGCCTGGTTGAGTGGCTGGGCAGCTAGATGTAGTATTCCCAATGATGAGACTGGCAACCAACTCCATGGTGGGATCTACCACAAGTAGCTGAGTAGCTGCCTTTGGGTATGTGGTCTGCTTCCCATATATAAGCAGCAGCTTTGGGAGTAGCCTCTATCTTATAGCACGCTTGGATCATGTACGTAGGCATGTCATTGTGCAGCAGCCTGCCATGCTCTGCTGACCTTGGGACTTTCAATGGACTTGAATTAATGACTTGCCATGTGATTTGGTAACATTGGGACTGTGCCTTTTTACTTGTCAACCTTGGGCTTGGCAGCTTCAGCAGCCAGCAGCTGTCTGAGTGAAGAAAAGTCTCTAGCTTCAGTGGCCTGGGAGCTGGAGGCAGAGTTGAACCCCAAGGCTGCGGGGCTTTCACCAAGCCCCTAGAGCTTGGCACTTTCAACTTGGACTTAAAGCCTCCAAATTGTAAGAATAAACTCCTGTTTGTTGAACCCATCCCATTTGTGGTATATTCTTGTCAAAGCGGCACTAGGGAACCAGAACACCATCTGGGTGATCTTGTGCAAATTACAAAACTTACCACACTTCAAAACCTTAACTGAAAATTAGATAGTAAATATTCACAGGTCTATGTGATTTAGAAAAGATGGAGAACATCAAGTCCTTGGTCATTCAGGAATTCTCAATGATTGTTAGACTTCGGTATAATTATTATCTTAATTTGTTCTCTTCTAAAATATCAGCTAAATGAACATCATTACAGTACACAATTATAAAAGCAACTTGATTAGAAATGATTTTGATAGTTGGTTGAATTGAAATAAGTTTTTATGTCACTTATATCAAGTCTATGAGCAAATATGTCTTTAGAAAGTCAAGTACCTATGACAAAATGACTAATATGTGTACAATTTAATGCTTTAAAAAGGAATGTGCAGATGGAGATAAAGCTGTATCTGCATCAAGTTAAATGTATCATAATAATTGGCCTTCCTTGAAATACTGAATCCCTTCAAAAGAAGATTATTCCAATTTAAATATATAATTCAAAAGAAGCATAACAATCAAAGAAGAATAAAATCAAAATCCTACTTACTCAATGACTAGTCAAACAACATGGTGAAATTCATTTTTAAAAAGCAATTTTCAGCAGATATTCTTCAGTCTAGATGATGTGATCATGTGTAACCTAGGATTCCAATGGTACTGATAAACTAAACACAGCATGATGCTTGAGCCTGAAGTAGGAAATGCTTAATATAGGAAAAAATGAAGTTAAAGAGAAGAGCAGACATGAAGGACTCTGAAAAGTAAAAGATCATGGGATTTGGAATATGACCTGATACAGAACACACAGGAGATCAAGTGAATCAATGGCAACTCTAAGGTTGCAAGTTTTATATAATAAGTATTTTAAAAAATGAAAAAGAATTTTATAATTTCATAAAATGATTACTTGAAGTCGAGGTAACTATTTATTAATTATGTTAATGTCGATAATGTCAATTATTGTTGTGATTAGGTGCCATCAAGTTGCTCCTACTCACAGACACCTTACATACAATAGAACAAAATGTTGACCAAGCAGGAACCATTTTCACAATAATTACTATGTTTGAGCACATTGTTGCAGCCTCTGTGTCAATTCAACTTGTTGCAGGTCTCCTTTTGTTTTCCCTGACCCTCTACTTTGTCAAGCATAATGTCCTTCTCCTGGCAATGGTCTCTCCTGAAGATATGTCCAATGTAAGGAAAACAAAGTCTCATTCTCACTTCTAAGGAACATTCTGACTGTACTTCCCCCAACACTACATTGTTTTTTTTTTTTTTTGCTGTCCATTCAATATTCTTTACTAATACCACAATTTGAATGCATCAATTCTTCTCTGATCTTCCTTTTTCATTATCCAATTTTTATATTCATGTGAAGTGATTGAAAATACTTGTGTTAGGTGAAAATTAATTATCAAAGGCCATCTTTACTTTTTGATTGTGAAAATATTTTTTGCTACTGATTTGCTCAATTTAATAGAAAGCATTTTAAAACTTGCTATTATAAATTCAAAAACCAAACTCATTGCCATCAAGGTGTTTTCCATTCATAGCAACCCTTCCTTCGGTTTCTGAGGCAGTATCAATACCAAGGTACATTGCCCGATCTTCCTTCGGAGGAGTAGCTGGTACTATGAGTTGGATTTGACCCAACAGCAGGGAGTTTGGATTTTTGGTTTGTATCATAAATTACTATCTATCTAACCATTAGAAAAATATTTGTTCATTGATGTAAATTGGAAGCTGATGATCATTAAGGTAGGTATCTTTCCCCCAGCTGACTACTTTTAGAGTTTCTAGGCGTCTCATTCTCTATCATATAGTTAAGTATTTTAAGTCAGTGGTCAGAACTAGAACTGTAAAAACCCCAGACAGGATTATGAATATTAATCCATGTGATTTGTCCTGGGTCATTGTTTTCTTGAACACTCTCTGGGCCCACAGGAGCCATGGCTTTCACTCATGATTTCACTCATGATGGGTATGGTGCACCAGCTAATCAGTCAGCAAGTCAATTGGAATGGAACCATATATTTTACATTAGTGTCATGCAGCAGTTTAGGAATAGGTAACTCTTCAACAATGTTTAACATATTGCTTTATACTAAATAATATTACATAATTTATTTCATCTTTCACATAACAGATGAAAGAATGAGGAAACCAAGTTATACGGGGGAGGGGATTGATGCTAAAATTCAATTCTTCTAATTCCCAATATTAGGCTCTATCTCTTGCACCACTATTGGCAGAGAATATAGAAAAAAAAAATTGCACCAATCATGAGGATTGATCAACTCTTTACCATCTGTCAATGCTCTTAAAAGGAGAAAATACTGCATCTTTCCCATTACATTTTGGAGATACTTATTTTTTTCTTTCTTCTCTATTGATTTTTTCCCAATTCTTTTCACTTCCTACGAAATTTACTTAACAATCACATATTTTAAAACATATATTAATGTAGTTGGGTATCATTACAAAGAAATTACACAGCTTAGGCACAAATTAAGAACTAATACATCCATATTGCATCATATGAAGAATATCCACAAAGTAAATGTGGTATATAAATATCCTACATCATGTTCAAATATCTCAAATCTGATTTGAATTACTTAATTTTCTAGATTCCATGAATTCAGATTTTTGCAATACATGTTGCATTTATTCTCTAAGCAACACACATTTTTTGATAAATGAAATCAGTTTACTTTAATGTGATTTCCTTAGTGTTCTATAATTTACAATAAATTCAATACCATAGTTTAAAAAAAATAAAGAAAGAAGAAACCTTTAGTCTACAGAACTGCTCCAAAGAATTCCTAACATCTCCAAAACTATTTCATCTAATCTTTATTTGAAAGCCCACCATCCTCCCTCCTACCCTCGGCACTTGGCAACTGATGTCATCTCTCAAGTGCCTGGGTAAGATAAGTTGCACATGTGCACATGCAAAATTACACATCCTTATCAAAAACTGGCTTGGAGTGGGGAGCTCTATGACTGTTATCTGCAGATGTTGTACTTGAACAGATACTATAAATGGATTTTAATTGTCCTTTTAGATGTAAAACATTCACCAAGAAATAGCCCTAATAGATCTGTAGAAACTCAATAATATAAATCAATAACATGTGTCCTGGAAGAGTATTGCCCTTTCTGACATTTTGATCAATATTGACATTTGAACCACAAAATTTGTAATCTACAAGTTCTTTTTTTTCCCCAGAATTTGCTGATAGAGGTGTATCTACATATAACAAAATATATTAAAGAGCACTTTTTTTCTAATTTCCATTGGTCTTGCCAACATTTTTCTGACATGTCACCACGTTATCACCTCTCTTTTGCTAATGCAGCTCTTGTTGCAGGAAATAATAATCATTCTTTACAAGTGTCAGATTTGCATCCTCTTCTGAATCTCAAATATCCACATTGCTCATTCACCTACCAGGTCACTATATTAGCTCACTGTATGTAATTATATGTATGAGAGTCACAGCAAACCACAAGGATAAATCTGAGTTCTCTATAAAACACAGTGCAATCAGATGTAGCCAAATAGTTCCACAGATCAAGTTCACTATACTCCTTAGACTGCCATGAGTGACTAGGGCAGATACTATCAGGTTCTTCTTAGGCCCTTGGTAGAGCCAGACCCGACTCATAGCGACCCCTCCTTGGGTTTCCGAGGCAGTATCACTATGGAAGTAGATTGCCCCATCTTCCTTCCAAGGAGTGGCTGGTTGGTTAGCAGTCAAGTGTCTTTAGGCATTACGCTACCAGAGCTCTGACAGTTAACATTTTTGTCCTTCCTGAAGTTGCTGTACTTGCTCAAGGTTACCTGAAGTATATCAATTCTAACCATTATTGCTGTCAGTTACTTATGACATAGGAGAAAAACAAAATTTCATTCTTGAGAAACATTAAAATTGTGAAAAAGGGAAAGATTATAAGGTGACCTAAAAATTTAAGATTTGGTGAAAATTTTGCTGAGGAATAAAGAATTAAATAAAATCACTGTACTGTGATCTGGAAGTGCAAATAATCAAATATGACAAATTCAAGACAAAGATTGTAATATATTTTGTAAAAAAAAAAAAAAAACATGAAAAACAGAAGAAAACAATGACTGGAATTTTAGTTTTAACTGAATGTTGTACCGGTGGGGGGAGGGGGAGAAAAAAACCTAATATTTATTAAAATTTTACCAGTTATCATATCTTCCCTAACTGATAGAGAGGCAATTTCATACATGTTTTCCATTCAGGAAACTAAGGTTCAGAAAACTGTAATAACTTTTCAGGGTCACCCACCTACTAATTGAAAACATTGAAATTCAAACCCAAGCCTGCCTAATTCTAAAGATTCCACCATTTTCCACCATGCAATTCTACTTATCTCTTTTATTGCCTTCTGGTCAAATTTCTGAAGTATTAAAATTCATGATCTCTTTCCCTTTACATATTTTTCCACTTCTGTTCTATGCTTGCATAAAGTGTTGAACAGGCTTTCACAACTTCTCTTTGCTAAACGACACTGGCCCTATTTTTAAGACTCAGCTTTGGCATGATCTCATGCTATATCACCTGCTCACTGAGAATGAGAAAGTGGGAAGTATTGAGGGAATAAAGCAAGCTACAGAAGAGTCATACAAATGCAGGCATTGCTGCACAATATGTGTAAGGGAACCATATGTAGCGATAAACTTTCTAAGAATGAGAAGCGTTAACACAAAATACAGCACTGTGGTTATTTCTGAAGAAAGTCACAAAAAATATAATCAGGGTAAAACAATAAGTAGATTGAAGGTCATTTTGTATTGTTTTAGTGCTTAGATGATCAACAAATTGCTGTGGATTAAATTTTGTTTCCCAAAAAGATATGTTGAAATTCTGAACCCTGATGCTTGGGACCATGACCTTGTTTGGAAACACAGTCTTTGAAGATTTTGTTGTTGTTGTTATGTGCCCTCGAGTCAAACCTGACTCATAGCTACCCCTCCTTGGGTTTCCGAGGCAGTATCACTACGGAAGTAGGATTGCCCAACCTTCCTTCCGAGGAGTGGCTGGTGGGTTTGAACTGCCAGCTGTCTGGTTAGCAGGCAAGTGTCTTAGCCACTATGCTACCAGAGCTCCCTTGAAGATATTATCATTTAAATTTAACATACTATCATACTGGAACAGAATGGATCCTAATTCAATCATGCTAGTGTCCTTATAAAAAAAGAGACAGACAGACAGAGGAAAAATGCTATGTGAGTGTGGAATTATGTTCTAACTGTAAATCATCCTCCCAGAAACTTGAAGAGACAAGGATGAGATCTCTTCTAAAAACTTCAGAGAGACTTGGACTATTTGGAGGACACAAGTTGATTTGGGTGAGAAGAGAAATTGTATGGAAAGGGTCTGTGACCAGCATGGTGACATTGGGGAAAGGAAAGACACTGAAATGTACACAAAAGATATAAACAACAGGGGAGGATGACATCCTACCTATAATCCACATGTTTGTTTCCTTGAGCAACTTAATCCCTGAATAACCAGGTAAAGCAGATAGAAATAATGATACTGGGGTTAAGAGCAACAAAGGAGAAGCTAAAGTATCAGATTTAGTGAAGGTGGAGGAAAAAAAGTAAATAAAACAACTGGGAAAAATAAACCTACCTAGCTGGCAGAGACAGAGAGATGGAGGAGGAAAGAACCCATTAGAAATACAAAAGAGGTTGGCAGAGAGAAAGAGTTTTCCTCTTTCATGGAACCTACATGGAACCCACAGAGACATTGAAGACTCAGAATACCCACACTGGGAGTTTTCAGCGGCAACCTTGGGAATGGAGAGAGTAGATAATCTTACTGGGGAATAAATTAAGACCCTTCTTGTCTTGGGCATCTGAGGAGTCCAGAAGAGAGTAGGGTAAAGAGAAAAACTCCCTCTGAGACAGTGAAGCCCCAGAGCAAATTCACAGCAGTAAGATGGGGTTCAACTCTTCCAAGACCACTTTTTAGCACAGAGTGGACCAGGGTACTGGGTTTTTGCAGCTTCTTGATCCAAGCAGAAAGTATTGACCATCAATATATTGGAGTGTCTGTTGATTTTGAACCATGAGTCTTTGATTGACAGTAGGATGTCATCAATAGTAGATGGCTCAGGAAGACAAACTATATTGCCTATTATGGCAGAGCTTTTTTTACTATCTTACCCAAACACAGAAAACAGGGATTAGCTACTGGTGCCTTTTTTTTTTTTTTTTTGCCTTTTTCTTAATTCCTCTTCTCCCCTGCCTCATCCAATAAATGGAACACATTAAACTGCCACTAGGGAGAAGAATAGATTTGATGCATTGAACACCAATGAACGAAAGCCAAAAGAACTATGGGAGGATATCAAGAACATTATCCATGAAGAAAGTAAGAGATCACTAAAAAAGATGAGAAAAGAAGAGAAGACCAAAATGAATGACAGAAGAGACTCTGAAACTTGCCCTTGAGTGGAGAGAAGCTAAAGCCAATGGAAGAAATGACAAGACAAAGGAGCTGAATGGAAGATTTCAAAGAGCAGCTCGAGTAGACAAAACAATTACTATAATGAAATGTACAAAGACCTGGAGTTTGAAAAACAAAAGGGAAGAACACGTTCAGCATTTCTCAAGCTGAAAGAATTGAAGAGAAAATTAAAGCCTCGAGTTGCAATATTGAGAGATTCTATGGGCAAAATATTGAATGATGCAGGAAACATCAAGAAAAGATTGCAGGAATACACAGAATCACTGTACCAAAAGGAACTGGTTGTTATTCATCCATTTCAGGAAGTGGCATATGATCTAGAACCAATGGTACTGAAGGAGGAAGTCAAAGCTGCAATGAAGGAATTGGTGAAGAACAAGGCTCCGGGAATTGATGGAATATCCGTTGAGATATTTCAACAAACGGATGCCCAATTGGAGGCACTCACTTGGTTGTGCCAAGAGATTTGGAAGACAGCTACCTGGCCAACTGATGGGAAGAGATCCATATTTGTACCCATTCCAAAGAAAGTTGATCCCACAGATTGTGGAAATCATAGAACAATATAATTAATATCGCACCCACGTAAGATCTTACTGAAGATAATTCAAAAAGGATTGAAGCAGTATATTGACAGAGAATTTCCAGAGGTGCAAACTGGATTCAGAAGAGGACATGGAAAAAGGGATATCATAGCTGTTGTCAGAGGGATCTTCACTCAAGGCAAAGAATACCAGAAATATGTTTATTTGTGTTTTATTGACTATGCAAAGGCATTTGATTGTGTGGATCACGAAAAATTATGGATAACATTGAGAAGAATGGGAATTGCCAAACACTTGATTGTACTCATGAGGAACCTCCACCTTGACCAGGAGGCTGTCATTCAAATGGAACAAGGGGACACCACATGGTTTAAAATCAGGAAGGGAGTGCGTCAGGGTTGTATCCTTTCCCTATACTTATTCAATCTATATGCTAAGCAAATAATCCGAGAAGCTGGA
>NW_006922311.1:748964-753513 GCF_000298275.1 Orycteropus afer afer | reverse complement strand
GAAGAATGCTGAAAGTACCATGGACTGCTAAAAGAACTAACAGATCTGTCCTGGAGGAAGCGCACTTGAAATGCTCCTTGGAAGCGAGAATGGCCACACTTCATCTCACCTATTTTGGGTCATGTTGTCAGAAGGGACCATTCCTTGGAGAAGGATATCATGCTTGCTAGGGTGGAGGGCCGACAAAAGAGGGGGAGGCCTTCAATGAGATGGATTGACACAGTGCCTGCGATGATGGGCTCAAGTATAACAGGGATCGTGGAGCTGGTGCGGGATCAGGCAGTGTTTCATTCTGCTGTGCATGGGGTTGTTATGGGTCGGAAATGACTCAACAGCACCTAACAACAACAATAAGGGAGCTCTGGTAACATAGTGTCTAAGACATTTGACTGATAACCAGAAGGTTGGCAGTTCAAATCCACCAGCCACTCCTTAGAAGGAAGATAGGTCAATCTACTTCCATAGTGATACCACTTTGGAAACCCAAGGAGGGGTCATTATGAGTTGGGTCTAACTTGACCACCTATGACAACAACAATAGGCAACAGCAGTTATTACATTGAACACCTCACCCAATAGGTAACACCTATAACTCCTGTGCTACAAAAATAATGACAGATGGTGGGCAATGCCTCCTTGTCCCAACTCCAAATCCTCTTCATGATGAACAGAGACCTACACCCATGTCCCCACCAATGATTCCACCAACATAGAGAGAGCTGGAGAGCAACCCACTGCAACATAATTAATAACCAAAAAAGTACACCTGTTCCACTATTTCAGATACAGTAAAACATAAAATCAGGGTGAACCAAATCAATACATAACTAAAGTTAAAGACAACAACTTCAAAACGTCTAGGAAACAACAGACAATCTCAAATCAAAAACAAACAAACAAACAAACACAAAACAGGACAAGACAATAGAAATAAAAGTTCAGGGTAAAGAATTATCTATCATAGAAGAACAAGCAATAGAACTATCTGAGAAGGAATTCAGAAGGTATATATACAGGACTGCCTAAGAGCTCAAGGAAACCACAAACAGAATCAATGAGAAGACAGACAGTACCCTGGATGTATCAGGAAAATGACAAGAACAAAATAAGATGAATACACAATTAGAATTGTTGGAGACCAAGAAAAAGACCCCCAAAAGAACATGATTGCAAGGTACATGTTCCAATTACAGTTAAGATATGGCAAGGCCTCTCTTGTGGTTGAATGTTTACTTTAAGAGATGACAAGGCCTCTTTTGTGGTTGAAAATTTGCTTTAAGAGATGGCAAGGCCTCTCTTGTGGTTGAATGCTTGGCTTCAGCTTTGTGGTCCTGGGGCAGAACGTTGCCCCAGCAGAATGTTTGCTAACCTGTTTCCCTGGAATAACGTTTTACCCAAAGAATAATATATCTTAGAAACCATGTTTTAGAATCATGTACCTTAACAATTATGTTTTAGAATGATGTATCTTAGTGATTATTTGCTAATCCTGCAAGAGACATTAACCTACTTAATTATCCAGTACATTTGGGCATGGGAAAATGCCTTTGGGCATGGGAAATAGTAAAACTTTAACGTTTAATTAACAACTGATTATTATAAGGAAATATTTTATTTTACTGTAGAACAATATTTGATTGAATACTTGATTGTTTTAAAGAAATATCAAGAAAAATGATGTAATCGTATGCTTATGTATAACTCAAGCAGAGCAGATGCATCAGGGGTCACTCTCGCAGAATATGCAGGGTGTTCACCTGGCCCCTGTTCCTTTATTTAAAAAAAAAAAAAAAAATCAATCCTTTTGTGTCCTGTGCGGTTTTGCCGGACGTGGCATAGAATTCATACAAAAACAGCAATTAGAAATCCAGAGGATTAACACTAAAATTACCAAGTTAGACAATGCAGTGGAAGGACAAAAGAGTCGACTAGAAACAACATACACTTCACTGGAATACCAGAACAAGAGGAGGCCGGAAAAAAAAAAAACACTGACAAAACTGTGGAAGATTTGCTAACAGAAAAATTTTCCCTATATCATGAAGGAAGAAAAGATATCAGTCTAAAAGCTTAATAAACCCCATACAGGATAATCAAGAGAAAGTTACCAAGACATATCATGATCAAACTCTCCAAAACCAAAGACAAAGAAAGAATCTTGGGAGCAGCTTAAGAAAAAAAGTATTGTCACCTACAATGGACAACCAGTAAGACTAAGTTCTGCTTTCTCAGCAGAAACCATACAGGCAAGAAGGCAAAGGGGTGGCATATGTAATACACTGAAGGAAAAGAACTTCCAAGCAAGAATTATATATCCAGCCAAATTGTCCCTCAAATATGTAGCTGAAATCAAGGCATTGTCTCAGCAAAACAGAAATTAAGGGTATTTATGAAAATCAGACCAACTCTACAAGAAAAGCTAAAGGGAGCACTTCCAATAGAGAATCCATAACAGAGAACAACAAATTAAAATCAAGACACTTGACCACTTAGAAACCAAACCAGAAATAGATGTTCAAAATAAGCTCATAAAATAATGTACACAGTAAAAAGAGTGAGTCAATCTGCAGATGACACCAGCAACAAAGCAAATAACAAAAAAAAAAAAGAAAAGAAAAGCCTCACTGCCTATGAGTTGATACTGAGGTCATAGTGGGTTTCCAAAGCCATAAATCTGTATGGAAGTAGATTGCCCAGGCTTCTATCCATGGAGTGGCTGGTGGGTTTGAACGACAAACCTTCTGATTAGTAGTTAAATGCCTCAGGAACTACACCACCAGAGAGAGAATAACAGCTTTAATTACAAAATTTCCAAATAGAGAGGAAGAAAAGACAATGTCTTTATAGAACAGACTGTTCCAAATTTAGGGAGATAAGAATTTACTTCAGGGTAACCACAAAGAAAAGTAACAACACTCTAAGCAAACTCAGAGAGAAGAAAAACACAATGGCTTAGTAAGCACAAAACCAACAATAACAAAAAAAAAAAGAGAAGAAATACCTGATAACAAAATGAGCTGAGCACAGAAAAATATTTGAAACAAGGAAATCACCAACAACACAACAAAAAAACACAATAGAATGCCAGGAATAAATTCATACCTATCACCAATTACACTCAATGTGAATGAACTAAATATACCAGTCAAAAGAAAGAGAGCAGCAGATTGGGTAAGAAAAAAAGACCCATCGAAATGCTGCCTAGAAAGGACTCACCCTAGACACAAACATAAAAACAAATTAAAAATTAAAGGGTGGAAAAAAAATATATACCTAGCTGATGGCAACCAAAAAAAGCAGGAGTGACAATATTAACTTTCGATAAAACAGACTGCAAGGTGAAAAACAGCATATGGGACAAAGAAGGACATTATATGATGGTAAAAAGATCAGTTTACCAAGAAGACATCACCATAGTAAATATTTATGCATCCAATGAAAGTGTTCCAAAATAGTAAAACAAATATTAACCAAATGTTAACTGAATTAAAAGGAAAAATAGACAACTCTACAATAGTAGGAGGACACTTTAACACACCAATTTCAAGGAGGGACAGAACAACTAGGAAAAAAAAAACTCAACAAAGATAGAGAAGAACTCAATAACACAATCAAACAACTTGACCTCATAAACATATACAGAGCACTCCACCCAGCAAAAGTACAATACACATTATTCCCCAGTGCATATGGACCATTCTCTAGAACAGACCATGTTAGGACACAAAACAAGCCTCAATAAATTCAAAAACACTGAAATACTACAAGGCGTTTTCTCGGATCACAATGCTATAAAATTAGAAATCAATAATAGGAAAATCAAGTGAAAAATATCAAATATGTGGAAACTGAATAATACACTGTTCAAAAACTGCTGGGTAACCAAATAAAGTGTGAAATTAAAATAAAAAAAAAAAATCCTAGAAATTAATGAGACTCAAGATACAACTTACCAAAACTTTTGGGACACAGTGAAAGCAGTACTCAGATGTCAATTTATAGCAATAAATGTGCACATCAAAAAAGAGGAAATAAACACTCTAACTCAACAATCCAACAATTAGAAAAAGAGCAACAAAAGAAACCCATAGTATCTAGATGTAAGGAAATAATAAAGATCAAAGGAGAAATAAAGAAAATAGGGGGGAAAAATAGAGAAAATCAACAAAACAAAAAGCTGATTCTTCAAAAAGATTAACAAAATTGACAAACCACTAGGAAATTTAACAAAGAAAGAGAAGATGTAAATAACAAGAATAATAAACAAAAATGGTGACATCACAACAGAACTAACTGAAATAAAAAAGATACTGACAGAATATAATGAAGAACTATATTCCAACAGACTCAAGAACCTAGAAGAGATGGACAAGTTTCTGGAAACACGAGACCTACCTAAACTATTCCCATCAGAGATACAGAGATAGAATACTTCAACAGACTCATAACAAAAGAAGAAATTGAGCAGGTCATTTAAAAAGAAAAAAAAAAAAAAAAACTTCCCATAAGAAAAAAGTCCTGGCCCAGATGGTTTCACTGGAGAATTCTA
>NW_006922311.1:735534-748864 GCF_000298275.1 Orycteropus afer afer | reverse complement strand
GAAAATTTTACCAAACATTCAGGGAAGAAGTGACACCTATACTACTCAAACTATTCCAGAATATAGTTTGGAAATAGAAAAGGATGGAATACTCCCAAATTCATTTTATGAAACAAGCATAACACTGCTATAAAAACCACAGAAAGACATCTCTAAAAAGGAAAACTACAGATCAATATCACCTCATGAATGTTGTTGTTGTTGTTGTTGTTATGTGCCATCAAGTCAGACCCAACTCATAGCGACCCCTCCTTGGATTTCCAAGAAGTAGATTGCCCCATCTTCCTTCCGAGGAGTGGCTGGTGGGTTTCAACTGACAGCCTTCTGGTTAGCAGTCAAGTGACTTAGGCACTATGCTGCCAGAGCTCCCTCACCTCATTACTATAGACACATAAATCTTTAACAAAATCCTAACTAAAAGAAGCCAACAACATATCAAAAAAATAGTACATCATGATCAAGTGGGATTAATACCAGGTATGTAAGAATGGTTCGACATCAGAAAAGCATCACCACATAAACGAAACAAAGGAAAAGAACCATATGGTGATGTCAATGGAGAAAAGACATTCAATAAAATCCAACACCTGTTCCTGTTCAGAATTCTTAGCAAAATAGGGATAGAAGGGAAAATACTCAACATAATAAAGGGCATATATGCAAAGCCAACAGCCAACGTTATTGTTAATGGAGAAATAATCAGAGCATTCTTCTTGTGAAAGGGAACCAGACAAGGATGCCCTCTATCACCATTTCTATTTAACATTGTATTAGAAGTCCTAGCCAGAGCCATAAGGCAAGAAAGAGAAATAAAATGTGTCCAAATTGGCAAAGAGGAAGTAAAGCTATCACTATTTGTGGATGACATGATCCTATACATAGAAAATCCAAGAGACTCCGCAAAAAAATTACTGGAACTAATAGAAATGTTCAGCAAACTGGCAGGATACAAAGTCAAAATATAAAAATCAGTTGGATTCCTCAATATTAGCAAAGAGTCCTCTGAAAAGGAAATAAGGAAAACAATACCATTTACAATAGCTACAAAAAAAGGTAAAATATTTAGGAATAAATCTTACCAGAGACACAAAGATGTATACAAAGAACACTACAAAACAGTACTACGAGAAACTATAAAGGATCTACATAAACGGAAGAACTTTCCTTCTTCATGGATAGGAAGACTGAATATTGTGAAAATGTCACTATCACGCAAAACAATCAACACATTCAATGCAATCCCCCTCCAGATACCATCAACATTTTTTAAGGATATGGAAAAACCAATTATTAATTTTATATGGAAAGGAGAGGGACCTTGGATAAGCAAAGCATTGCTGATGAAGAAACACAAAGTAGGAGGTCTCACACTCCCTGATCTCAAAACTTACTATACAGTCACAGCAATTAAAACAGTGTGGTACTGGTAAATTGATAGACAGATAGATCAATGAAACAGAATCAAAAACCCAGAAATAGACCCATCCATCTATGTAGAGATGATCTTTGACAGAGGACCAAAACCCATTAAATGGGAGAGAGAGGGCCTCTTTAACAAATGGTTCTGGCAAAATTGGATATCCACTTGCAGAAAAATGAAACAAGACCCATACCTCACACCATACACAAAAGAAAACTCAAGTTGGATCAAAGACTTAAATGTAAAACCCCAAACTATGAAGCTCAAAAAAGATAAAATAGGGGTCCTAATTTATGGTATAAATAGACTATCAAGCATAACCAAAATGCACAGGCAGTGGAGGAAAAGCTAGACAACTGGGACCTTTTGAAAATTAAATTCATATGTGCAGCGAAAGACTTCTCCAAAGGGGCGAAAGAGAACATACAGATTGGGAAAAAATATTTGACTATGATATATCTGACAAAGGACTTATCTCTAAAATTTATAGAAAAGGTCAACACCTCAACACCAAAAAGACAAAGAATCTAATTCAAAAATGGTCAAGGGACATGAAGAGACACTTCACTAAAGATGATGTACTGGATGCCAACAAACACATGTGGAAATGCTTGTGATCATTAATAATTAGAGAGATGCAAATCAAAACAACAATGAGATATCATCTCTCACCAGCAATAATAGCAAAGTTCAACATGTCAGAAAATAACAAATGCTGGCAAGGTAGGGGAGAGATTGGAACTCTTATACACTGCTGGTGGGATTGTAAAATGGTACAACCATTGTGGCAAATGGTATGGCATTTCCTTAAAAACCTGAAAATAGAAGTACCATTTGACCCAGCAATTCCATTACTAGGAATATATCCTAAAGAGGTGAGAGATAGAGCACGAATAGACATATACGTACATCTATGTTCATCACAGCACAATTCACTATAGCAAAGAGATGGAAACAACCTAAATGCCCATCAACGGATGAGTGGGTAATCAAATTATGGTACATGCACACAATGGAATACTATGCTACATTAAAGAACAATGAGAGATATGCGAATCATCTTGCAATGTGGATGAACCTGGAGGACATTATGCTGAGTGAAATAAGTCAATCACAGAAAGACAAGTACTGTAGGAGGAAGGCCATTACTGTAAAAAGACAAGGGTTTTTTTGGGAAAGGGAACTCACCTTGTAGGTTACCAGGATGAGGAGGGAAGGGGAGGGATTAATTTCAGGCTAGTTAGGTCCACATTCTGACGTGGGTAAGGGGAGGGATATACAGAAAGGATCTGTGACCACCATGATATCATTAGGAAATGGAAGGACACTGAATTGAGCACATAAGAGGTAGACAACATAAGAAGTAGATGCTAATACCAACCAGTGTGTCCACAATACTGCATTACCATTAACACTAAATATCAAGGTACAAAAAAATACATAAACACCTGAGGAGATCATATGTGGATCAGTGAACAGGAGTATACTCTAGACCAAGGATAGATTCAGCTGAGGCTAATCTTGCATAGACACCAGTGATACAAAATACCTGCAATCCTTACAGAAACAATAGAAGACAGAAACAGAGTAATCCCTCACAGACATCCAGACACTATGGGAGAGCGATCCAATAGATCTACCATCTCAGGACCATAGTACTGGGGGACAACAGACTCAATTGGCACAACAAAATACATAAAAGCCTTGTTCCTCATCCTACATTGGTGAGTAGTGGCTGGGGTCTTAAAAGCTTTCAAGGAGCCATCTAAGATGCAGCTAATGGTCTCCTAGTATCAGAAGTGAAAAGGAATGCAAAAAAAATGAGGGGCATTTGGATGCAATCAGCCCCAGTACACAATGGCCCTCAAGACCAGAACTAGATGGTGCCTGGCTACCAATGCCAACCACTCAGGAAAGGATCAAACCTGGAGATCCTGGATAGAGTTGGAGGGAAAATGTGGAACAAAATCCAAAAACTCGATAATGACCAGAATTACTGGTCAGATGAAATTTGATGAGACCCCCAATACTATGGCCCAAGAATACATTTTGTGCCTGGAATAAAATGCAGCCCCAGGGGGTGGCTCTCA
Organism: Orycteropus afer afer; assembly: GCF_000298275.1. Classification (NCBI taxonomy): domain Eukaryota; kingdom Metazoa; phylum Chordata; class Mammalia; order Tubulidentata; family Orycteropodidae; genus Orycteropus; species Orycteropus afer. The sequence continues at coordinate 745,354 of NW_006922311.1, read as the reverse complement.
GCCCAATAGTTCAAAAGATGTACACGCAGACCACTCAACCCAGGATGTTGCACCCACATACTCTATGGTAATACATCCCTTAGAGCAATAGACCATGGGGTACCAGAGGACCAAAATTCAAATTGAGGAAATGCAGGACAAACAGGATTGCAAAAATATGAGGGGTCCAAGGGGAGAGTTACTGGGTAGGGAGGGGAGGAGACTGGGTTATGGTTGGCTATGGTAAATGGGGAGTGAAACTAAATGTGCACATAACATTGAATGTAAAACAAACTCTTAAAATAATAATAATAATAATTAAGAATGCACAAATATCCTGACAACATCAATGAATTTGGAGGACATTATGATGAGTGAAATAAGTAAGTCACAGAAGTACAACTATTGTATGAGCCAGTTGTAAAAAGTCAAGGAAAGGTTTACTTAGGGAAGGAAACTAACTTTGTATGTTACTAGGGATGGGAGGGAAGTATAGGGAAATTTTGGACTAGTTGGGGGAGGGAAGGATGGCATGGAAAGAATCTGTGACCAGCATGATAACATTGTGGAAAGGAAGAACACTGAAATTTGCACATGAGATATGGAAAGCACATGCAAGTAATAGTATATGTGCAATACTGTATTACCATTTACACCAAACACCAGGCTGTAGGTAAATGCATAGACATGTAAGAAGATCAGATGAGGGTAGGTGAACAGGAATACACCCTAGACCAAGGATAGATTTGGCTGAAGATAATCTTACATGCACTTGTGCTACAAAATTAGCCACATACATTAAAGATCCAACAGGGTTGGAGCAACTTCTCAGAGACAACCAAACATCTTGTGAGAGAGAATCACTGGGCCCATGGGCTCGGGGCCATGGTCTCAAAGGATATTATACTCAATTAGTACACGTAGTTCAAAAAAATTTTGTTCTACAATCTACTTTTGTGAGTAGCGACTGGCATCTTAAAAGCTTCTGAGCAGCCGTCTAAGATGCAACTATTGGTCTCCTCTTGTCTGGAGCAAAGAAGAGTGAAGAAAATCAAAGTCATCTGGAAACAATTAGTCCAAAGATAAGATGGACCATGAGGACCTCAGCCTCCATGACTCCAAGACTAAAGAACTAGATGGTGCCTGGCTACCAATGCCAACCACTCAGAAAGGAATTATATCTGAAGTCCTAGATAGAGTGGGAGGAAAAATGTGGAACAAAATTTAAAAACACAAAAATGACCAAAATTAATGGTCGGAAAGAGACTAATGGAACCCATGAAGCTGTGGCCCTGGGTTACCCTTCAGGCCTTGAAATGGACTCACTTTTATGGGTCAGCTCTCAGTCCAGTAGAAGAAAGACCTGCAAACAGAACACCTACCCCAGGTTGATGCATTCACCTACTCTGGGGAGATACACCCCTTGGATCAATCACCCATGAGACACCAGAGGGATAGCACTCACATAGAGGGAAAGCTAGACAAACAGGAATGCATAGATAAGAAGAGTAACAGGGAGAGGGTGGACACAGGGTGAAGAGGGGAGGAGAATTTTTTCTATGATTGGGATGGTAATCAGAGCTGTGAAATCAGATGTGCATAAACTGTTGAATATAAAACAAATTTGCTTTGTAAATTTGCTCCCAAAGACAATTTTTTTAAAAAATAAGAAGAAAGAAAAATAAATAAAGATTTCAGAGAGAACAAGGTTTTGCTGACTTGATAAATTCAGATTCCTAGCCTCCAGAACTGAGATATAAGAAATTTCTATTTTATAAAGCCGCCCACTTTGTGGTACTTTCTATTTGTACAAATAAAGAGTTGAAAAACATATACTTTATTATTATATTTATTATCATCTGTCACTTTGTTATACTGTGGTGGCTTTTGTATTACTGTGATAATTGAAGGTGTGCCACTGATATTTCAAATACCAGGATGGTCAACCATGGTGGACAGTTTTCAGTGATGGTCTACTTCTCAAAGAATTGACTAGTGAAAACCTTATAAATAGCTGTGAAACATTATCTGATACAGTGCCAAGAAATGAGCCCTCAGATTGGAAGGCACTCAAAATATGACTGGGGAGGAGCTTCCCCTTCAAAGTAGAGTTGACTTTATTGATGGGGATGAAGTGAAGCATTCTGGACCTTCACTTGCTCATGTGACATGACTCAAAATGAGAAGAAAAAGGTCCAAACATCCATTAATAATGAGGACATGGAATGTACAAATATGAATCTAGGGAAATAGAAAGTCATCAAAAATTATATAGAATGCATAAAGATTGATATCCTAGGCATTGTTGTTGTTGTTGTTGCTATGTGCCGTCAAGTCAAACCCGACTCATAGTGACCCCTCCTTGGGTTTCCGAGGCAGTATCACTACAGAAGTAGGATTGCCCAACCTTCCTTCTGAGGAGTGGCTGGTGGGTTTGAACCGCCAGCCATCTGGTTAGCAGGCAAGTGTCTTAGCCACTATGCTACCAGAGCTCCTAGGCATTTAGTGAGCTGAAATAGTATTGGCCCTTATGAATCAGACAATGATATGCTATACTATGCCAGGAGTAACAAAATGAAGTGGAATGGCTTCACATTCATCATTAAAAAGAACATTTCAAGATCTGTCTTGAAGTACAACGCTGTCAATGATAGGATAATATTCATGTTCCTGCAAGATCAGTTAATACTGCTATTATTCAAATTTATGCAACAACCACTAAAAGCAAAGATGAAGAAGTTGAAGATTTTTACCAATTTGTGCTGTCTGAAATTGATCAAACATGTAATAAAGATGCAAGATAATTATGTTGTATTGGGATGAGAAAGCTGGAAACAAAGGGAAGAATTGATAGTTGGAAAATATGGTTTTGGTGATAGAAATGAAGCTGGAGATTGTATTACAGAATTTTGCAAGACCAACAACTTATTCATAGCAAATAACTTTTTTTCAATAACATATACAGTGACTATACTATGTGGACATCACCAGAAGGAATACACAGGAATCAAATCTACTACATCTGTAAGAAAAGACAATGGAGAAGCTCAATATTATCAGTCAGAACAAGGCTAGACACCAACTGCAGGACAGACTATCAGTTATTCATATGCAAGTTAAGTTGAAGCTGAAAAAAATTAAAACCAGTCAACAAGAGTCAAAATACAACCTTGAGTATATCATGCCTGGTATTGGAGACCATCTGGAAAAAAGATTTGATGTATTGAGCATCAATGAATGAAGAACAGATGCCTTGTGAGAGGACATCAAGAATATCACACATGAAGAAAGCAAAAGGTCAGTGAAAATGCAGAAAGAAAAAAAGACCAAAATGGATGTCAGAAGAAACTCTGAAACTTGCTCTTGAATGGAGAATAGCTGAAGTTAATGGAACAAATGATGATGTGAAGGAGCTGAGCATAATGTTTTAAAGGGCAGATAGAGAAGACAAAGTAAAATATCATAATTATGTATGCAAAGACCTGGAGTTAGAAAATCAAAAAGGAAGAACAAGATCATCATTTCTCAAGCTGAAAGAACTGAAGAAAAAAATTCATACCTTGAGTTGCAACATTGAAAGACATTATAGCCAGATATTCAACAATGTAGGAAGCATTAAAAGACATGGAAGGAATACACAGAACCACTGTACCAAAAAGATTTGTTTGATGTTCAGTGATTTCAGGAAATACTATATGATCAAAACTCAATGGTAGTGAGGGAAGAGATACAAGCTACACACTGAAGATATTGGTAAAAACAAGGCTCCAGAAGTTGATTGAAAACCCATTGGCATGTTTCAACAACAACAAAAAAGATGCAATGCTGGAAGCTCTTGCTCATCTGTCAAGAAATTTAGAAGACAGTTACATGATAGTTGTACCATTCCAAAGAAATGGTGTTCCAACAGACTGTGGAAATTATTTAACAATACCATTAATAACACACTCAAGTAAAGTTTTTCTGAAAATAATTCCAGAATGATTGCAACAGAAAATCCACAGGGAGCTCTAAAAATTTCAAGCTGGATTCAGAAAGGGACCTGGAATGATGAATATAATTGCTGATATCAGATGAATCTTGACGAGTACCAGAAAGATAATTACTTGTGTTTTATTGACTATGTAAAGGAATTCCATGTTTGGAGCATAAGACATTGTGGATAACATTGTGAAGAACAGGAATTTTAGAACACTAAATTGTGCTCATGGGAATCTGAACATAGACCAAGAGGCAGTCAGTCATGTGAAGAGAACAAGAAGGTACTGCATGATTTTAAATTAGGAAAGGTGTGTGTCAGGTTTGTATCCTTTCACCATACGTATTCAATTTGTATACTGAGCAAATAATCCAAAAAGCTGCATTACACAAAGAAAAACATGGCATCAGAATTGGAGGAAGAGTCATTAACAACCTGCAATATGTAGATGACACAACCTTTCCTGCTGAAAGCAAAGAAGACTTGAAGCACTTGCTGATGAAGATCAAAGATAACAGGTTTCAATAAGAATTGCCTCTGAACACAAAGGAAATAAAAATACTCACAATTTGACCAAAAAGCAGTGTGATGATAAATCAAGAAAAGATTTAAGTTGTCAAGGATTTCATTTTACTTGGATCCACAATCAACTCTCATGGAAGCAGCAGTCAAGAAATCAAATGACATATTGCACTGGGAAAATCTGCAAAAGACCTCTTTAAAGTGTTAAAGAGCAAAGATTTAACTTTGAAGACTAAGGTGCACCTGACCTGAGTCATGGTATTTTCAATTGCCTCATATACATGAAATCTGGACAATAAATAAGGGAGATCAAGAAAGAATGGATACATTTGACTTATGATTTTGTAAAGAATATTGAATATACCACGGACTGCCAGAAAAATGAACAATTCTGTCTTGAAAGAAGTAAAGCCAGAATGCTACTTAGAAGAGAGAATGGCAAGAATTTGTCTCTCATTCTTCAGTCATAGTATCAAGAGGGACTGTTTCTTAGAGAAGGTTGTCATGCTTGGTAAAGTAGAAGGTCAGCAAAAAAGAGGAAGACCTTCAATGAAGTGAATTGACATAGTAGCTGCAAGGGTGGGATCAAGAATAGCAATGATTGTTAGGATAGTGCAGGATTGGGCAATATTTCATTCTGTTGTACATAGATGGGTTGGAACCAACTCATTGGCACCTAACAATAACAGCAATTATTATGCTTTGTAAACTACTTATATGTTACATATACTACAATATTGTTTCATTATAATGTTGAAAAGAAAAGAGTACTTGGGTCAAGTTCCAAGCTGCAGGGCTGGCTGAGTAACCTACTTACAACTAAGGGCCCTAAAGAAGTCTCTGCCTTGCCCTCTTTCCTTCTGTTTCAAGCGAGGTCACAGATTATTCCTTCCCTTGTCCAGTCTTGTTCTGTGTGTGATTCCTGTGAGTGGAATCTTTGCCTCCTACAGGTGAGTTATACTCCATGGAAAAGTTCCTACTTTCTCATAAATAATTGCTGTTCAAGTACTCCCATCTTGAAAAATATGCCTGCAGTCCTCCTACTGGCATGGAAATTACATCTCAAACTCTGTCATTCAAGTCTGAAATGGCAATATACTTGATTGGACATTTGTCAATATGATGTTGAATGGGGAAAAAATGTGGTTTTACTGTACCAGCAGGTAAGACTTCAAATAACAAACACTCACTCACTCACTCCCTTAAAGCCAGAATGTGTTGTATTCTTTCCTGTGTCTAAAAAGTTGAAAAGTAACTTACTTTTCTCTTTCATAGCATATATAATAGTAGAAGTGTTGCATTTGTTGGAATATGTCCATGAGTTTTATGAGGGGGGTTACTGTTAGTTCATTATAATACTCCCAATACCAAGCATAGGTCACAAACTTTCTTGCCAAAAATGAAGATAATTTCAAGCACTTACTGATGATCAAAGATGAAAGCCTTCAACATGGATTATACCTCAACATAAAGAAAACAAATCCTCACAATTGGATCAATAAGTATCATCATATTAAATGAAGAAAATATTGAGGTTATCAAGGATTTCATGTAATTTGGATCTATAATCAACAGCCATGGAAGCAGTAGTCAAGAAATCAAACAATGTATGACACTGGGCAAATCTACTGTAAAAGACTTCTTTAAAGTATTAAAAAGTAAATATTACTTTGAGGACTAAGGTGTGCCTGATCCAAGCCATGGTATTTCAAATTGCCTCATATGTATGTGAAAACTGGACAATGAAAAAGGAAGAAGGAACAACTGAGGTATTTGAATTGTGGTTCTGCTGAAAAATATGAATATATGATGGACTGCCAGAACAATGAAGAAATCTGTCTTCAAAAAAGTACAGCCAAAATATCCTTAGAAAGAATGATAGCGAGGCTTTGTCTCACTTTGGACATATTATCAGGAGGGACCAAGCACTAGAGGGGCCATCATGCTTAGGTAATGTAGAGAATGAGCAAAAAATAAGAAGACCATCCATGAGAGATTGACATAGTGACTGAAACAATGTGCTAAAACACAGAAAAGATTGTAAGGATGGTGCAGGACCAGGCCATGTTTCACTAAAATGTATGGAGTCTCTATGAGTCAGAGATGATTTGATAGCTAACAACAAAAATTTTTAGAAGTACATTGCCAGATCTTTCTTCCTAGTTTGTCTTAATCTAGAAGCTCTGCTAAAATCTGTCCACCATCAGTGACGCTGCTGATATTTGAAATACTGGTGACATAGCTTTCAGCATCATAGCAACATAAATCACCATACTATAATAAACTGACATACACTTGGCTGTGGTTGATATAATATAGTTGGAAATAATGTTTTTACCTAGCAATGTGTAAGAAAATTATTATCATGTGTACACCCTATATACCTATACACCCATAATCTTTAAAAAAAAAAAATAGTCACACACATACATAAACCAAATTTACTGCCTTAAGTCAATTCTGACTTGTTTTGGCCCTATAGGACAGAGTAGCTACACAAACATACATAATATTTCTGTGGAGTTTTTTCTGAATAACAATTTAGTTATTGTTATAGTTTTTACTTTACTAGTGAGTATCTTCCATGTTCTTTGCAAAGATATTAAAGTACTAATCCACTAGCCACTCCTCGGAAGGAAGGTTGGGCAATATACTTCCGTAGTGATATCACCTTGGAAACTCAAGGAAGAGTTGCTATGAGTCAGATCCAACTCAACAGCAGTTCACTGTGTTGCATTGTGTATACAGGAATGTATCACTTAATGTCCATTTAAGCAATATTGAACCATATAGAAATTTATAAAATCCAAAGAACAAAAGAAGGGACACACACAAAAAAAGAGAGGGACAGAAAGAGAAGGGAAGGCTGCCACACTTCTAGGAGAGAAAATACATTTGGAAGCTGATAGTCTTTTGAGGGTTACACATTGTGGACCTTTCTGATTAAGAAATGAGAGACCTTACTGAGCAAAGTTTTAAAGAAAACCAATGAAATATTCTCTTTGATAAAATATTCAAGTCATCTCTTGCTTCATAACAAATCACCCAAAACAACGATTGAAAAATTGTAATAATGTATTTTGCTTGGAAATCTGGGACTGACTGGGCTAAGGGAAGCAGTCCTTCATAAATGTCTCTCATGTAGCTGGAGTCAGATGGCAGCTGGCGCTACCATATCAGTATTTCAATACAGCTCTGTCTCAGTAGAATACAGAAGAAAATATTAATTTAAAAACTTCAAGATGACTGATTGAACAAAATGTTTTCTTCTTCTTCCACCAAAAGGTCTATTCAGTGACATAAAATATACACATACACACACACAAACTTAAATGTCAAAAAGAAATCAATATTCTACCACCACAACAGTAAATAGCTTTGAAAAGACATAAAGCAAATGAGAACAGATTGATGGTAAATGCCAACTGAACTGAAGAGCTTCCAGTCTCCAGAGAGACAACAGACATGATGTCAAAACAAACAACAAAAAAAAAAGGTTTTCCTGAGCAAAATCTTAAAATAACCCCTAAAACAGGGCTAATATGAGATGTAGTTAGCTAATTAAAAAGGTTAACAGATCCGGTAACTACTCTTTACAAATGACTCTAAATTTTGTCTAAAGGGAGCATTGGATCCAATGTATGAGTGACCCCACTGTTGTATGAAGGGGTGCAGACCCCTCTCTTCATAATACAAAGAGTGAAAAAATGTCACTTGTTTACAAGATCCATTATCCAGGTGAAAAGGGGTGGGAGGCAAGGCTATGCCCCAAGCCCCCTAGAGCCAGGAAAGGGAGGGAGCAGCAAGGGACAACAAAGTGGCAGGGTCCAGGTAGGCATTAGGTAAGGAGAGAGCACAGAGGTTTCCAACAGCCAAGGGAGACAAACTTGTCTGTCAGTTTGTCATCCTGTGGGGCTTGTATGTTGCTGTGAGGCTTGAGGCTGTGCCACTGGTGTTTCAGACACGAGCAGACAGGGTGCACTGGTTTCAATGCAGCTTACAGACTAAGACAGATTAGGAAGAAGGAGCTGGCCATCTGCTTCTCAAAAATTGACCAGGGAAAACCTTATGAATAGCAGAGAAATACTGTCTGATACATTACTGGGCAATTTTATGAAGAGCCCAGAAACATTGTCCAGCACAGTGCAGGAAGATAAGCCCCTTGGGTCAGAAAGCACTCAAAATAGGACTGGTAAAGAGCTGCCTCATCAGAATAGAACCAATGTTAATGATATGAATAAAATAGATCTTTCAAGGCCTCCATGTGCTGACATAGCATGACTCAAATTAAGGAGAAACAGCTACAAAGATCCATTAATAATCAGAATGAGGAATGTATGAAGTATGAATCTAGGAAAATTGAAAGTTGTCAAAAATGAAATGGAACACATAAAGATTGATATCCTAAGCATTAATGACCTGAAATGGATGGGCTTTGGGCATTTTAAATCAGACAACCATATAATCTACTGTTATAGGAATGACAAACTGAAGAGGAGTGGCATGGCATTCATCATCACAAAGCATGTTTCAAGATCTATCCTGAAGTGCAATGCTGTCAGTGATAGGATAATATCCATATGTTTACAAGGAAAACCCATTAATACTACTACTACTCAAATTTATGCACCAACAACCAAAGCCAAAGATGAGGAAATTGAAGATTTTTATCAACTTCTGCAGTATGAAATTGACCAAAAATTCAATCAGGATATGTTAGTTATCACTGGTGACTGGAATGCAAAAGTTGGAAACAAAGAATTACCAATAGCTGGAAATTTTGACCTTCATGAGAGAAAAAATGTTGGAAATTGCTTGGTAGAATTTTGCAAGACCAACAATTTATTCATTGCAAATGGCTTTTTCCAACACAAATGGCAGCTATACATGTGGATTTCACCAGATGGAATACACAAGAATCAGATTGACTACATCTGTGGCAAGAAGAAGTGGAAAAGTTCAGTGTCTTCAGCCAACACCAGGCCAGGAGCTGATTGTGGAACAGACCATCAACTGCTCATACACAAGTTCAACTTGAAGTTAAAGACCATTAAAATAAGTCCATGAGAGCCAAAATATGACCTTGAATATATCCCTCCTGAATTTAGAGACCATCTAAAGAATAGATTTTATTTAATTGAGGAGAAACAGCTACCAATTTAATACCAATGACCAAAAACCACAAGAATTGTGGGATGACATCAAGAGCATCATCCATGAAGAAAACGAGAATTCATTAAAAGTATGTGAAAGAAAGAAAAGACAAAAATAGATGTCAGAAGAGATTCTGAAACTTGCCCTTGAGCAGAGAATAGCTAAAGCAAATGGAAGAAATGACAA
>NW_006922311.1:722353-733839 GCF_000298275.1 Orycteropus afer afer | reverse complement strand
GTGGCGATAGGCTCAAGTATTGCGAGAATCATGGAGCTGGCTCAGGACTGAGCAGTGTTTCATTCTGCTGTGCATAGGGTTGCTATGAGTTGGAGACAACTCAACAGCACCAAACAATAATAACCAAAACAAGATGCACCTGTCCTTTGAGCTATCACAAGAAGAAAACTTCTTCACTCAAGAGCTGTTTTTACTTCCAGGCAAATTCCAGGTAATTGACATTTAGTTAGTCTAAGGAAATACACTTCCAGTAATTAATTTTGTTTACAACAGACCCGTATTTTAAACATAATTAGAAAATAAGAAAACAAAACATTTGAAACACTGAATATATGAAAGTTCTGGAAATTATAAGCAACAGGAGAAAACGTTAATACTAATATAATTAATATCCTCAGAGACATTTCCAAGGACAAACATTCCAAGCCATTAACATATGTTGTCATCAAAAGAAAGAATTCTGAATACTTGGTAATATACAATATGAATGATGAAGTACAACTATAATAGATGGACACAATTGCAATTCAGACAGAGCTGAAGTTCAGATATCGAAGTGGAACCAGGAAGAAAGGACAAAGAGATGCAAATTATGAGAGGAAAAATAAGGTGAAAAAAAGCATCAATTGTGAAAAGTCTAGCATGTTTCTCAGTTGAGTCCCAGAGAGAACAGAAAGAACTGACAAAAGAAATATCTGAAGATATGAAAAAAGAGGAAAACAACTGAAAGCTAATGAAATGCTCAAGGCTTGTAATGCTCAAGGACCCATTGAGTGTAATAGAATTGATTTTAAAAGTTAAACACACACACACACACACACACATGCACACATAAAAACACACATTTAAACACAAACTGATAAATTCCCAAATCTAAAAAGAGAAAGAAAAATACTTTAAATTTTTTCCAACTAGCCAGGGCAATGATACAAGGAAAAAAAAGTAGAAGCCATCCAGACTAGACAGAAGAAATAAAATTATTCATATTTGCAGATGACATTATCTTGTACATAGAAAATCCTAATGAATCCACAAAATTAAATATTAAATGTAATAAATAAGCTTACCAAGGTTGCAAGAAACAAGATCAATATACAATAACCAACTGCTTTTCTATCCAAAAAAATTTGAACAATCTGAAAATTAAATTAAGAAAACAAACCCATTTACAATAGCAAGTTGCTTACAAATGCACTTAAAAGTGAATTTAACAAAACTGTGCCTGTATTGTGCACTGAAAACTACAAAATAATCTTAAAGAGAATTCAAGTAAACCTAAATAAATAAAATATCCTATATTTGTAGATGGACAGACTTAATACTATTAACATGGTCCCAAACCAAACTCACAGCAATCAAGTTGGTTCCGACTCATGTTGACCCCTCTTTGGACTTCAGAGTTGGTATCTCTCAAAAGTAAATTGCCCAGTCTTTATTTTGAGGAGTGTCTGTTGGATTTGAACTGCCAGCCTTCTGGTTAGCAGTCAAATGCCTTAGGCACAACGCTACCAGAGTTCTCATTAACATGAGAACTTTCGAAATTGACCTGCAAATGTAAAGCAATCATAATAAAAATTCCAACTACTGTGTGTGTTTTTTGTTTGTTTGGTTTTGTAAAAAGTAGCAAGATGATTCTAAAATTCATATCGAAATTCAAGGGATGTAGAATAACCAAAACAATCTCAAAAAAGAACACAGTTGGATGGTTCACTCTTCCCATTTTTAAAACTTTCTATAAAACTTGATCAGTCAAGACTGTATGGTACTAGTTAGGACACACATACAGATGAATAAAATGGAACTGAGAGCCCATAAATATATCCTTTATTACTGTCAATTAATTATTAATAACAAGACATTGGGGGTAAAAAAAAAAAAAGCTTTCAACAAATGATACTGAAATAATGAGATAACCATATGCAAAGAATGAAGTTAGACCCTTGTCATTCTGTGGGTTCCATACAGAAAATTTATGTGGATTCTATACACAAATATTAACCCCAAATATTAACCCAAAATTGGTCAAAGGTCTAAAAGTAATAGCTAAAACTATAAAATTCTTAAAGGAAAACATAGAGGTAAATATTTGTGACTTTAGATTTTCCAATGATTTCTTACATATGATAACAAGCTCACAAGCACCCAAAGAAAAAATAGAAAAATGACACTCATCAAAATTAAAAATTTTGTGCATCAAGGCACATAACCAATAAAGTGAAAAAAACAACCCACAGAATGGAAGAAAATATTTGCCTATCTTATACCTGGTAATGGTCTAGTATGCAAAACACATAAAGAACTCTTAAAACTCAGTAAAAAAAAGACAAACAACCCAAACATGGGAAGTAACAGGAAAGCAGAAATATCCTTATATGGAACAGGGGCATATTATATTGATTAATTCTAGAAACCAATATATGCATATATTTAAGTTATAAGTAGGAGACAGTCGGAGCTCTGGTGGCATAGTGCCTAAGGCATTTGACTGCTAACTGCTAGAAAAGAAGGCAGGTAGGTGGTTCAAAACCACCAGCCACTCCTCGTAAGGAAGGTTCGGCAATCTACTTCCATAGTGATACCACCTCGGAAACCCAAGGAGAGGTCACTATGAGTCGGACCCCACTTGACAACAGTGAGTTTGGTTTTTGGTTTTGTAGGGGGCAGTGGTGGTTCAGGTATAGAATTCATACCTTTCAAGCAGAAAGCCCACGTTAATTCCTGATGAAAGCATCTCATACTCAACCAACATTCTGTCAGTGGAGATGCATGTGATTATGATGCTGGACAGGTTTCAACAGAGCTTCCAGACTAAGACAAACTAGGAAGAAAGTTCTAGCTATCTGCTTCCCAGAATCAGCCAATGAAGCTCTATCAGTCACAAAGATCTGATTCTGTTGTTCGTGGAATTACCATGAGTCTAGGGCTAACAACAACAAGTGTTAAATACAAACTTTCTCTCCCAGAGATTTATGCAGTACTGTGCACAAGACAACACCCCTCTAAGAAAAACTGGAAAAATTGTGTAACTTAAAAAGAAATCCATTAGAATCAGAGAGCTACAAGGATAGCAAAAATGTGAAGCACCAAGATCTGAGAGAATAAAAAGCTTCTGCTGTCAGGCTAAGAATTTAAGTAGAATTATCAAGTTTCCAGTAGCTGAGGAAATAAAAATTGGAGTTTAAGACCAACCAAGATGTAAGGGACCTATCTGATAAATATACCAGGGTTCCAATTAAAAATCTTAATTCTTAGGAATTAATGCTGACAAGAAATAGAGCAGATCCTACAAAGAGTGAAAACTAGCCTCAAATAAGCTCAATCCATCATGTAGTTAAGGCAATTTTCTCTGACTTTGCCTAACTGCTGCAAGTTAAAGGATAATAATTTCTGTATTAAGAAAGCATCATCTAGGACTCTGAGAAATTTTTAAATACACAAGTTCTAGTAACAATGAAATAGTGCTGATCAAAATACAACCAAGAGAAAAAAACAAACATTAGAAATACATCCACAGATTATCTAGAGATTGCAATTATCAGACAAAAGCTTTAAAATAACTGTAATTAATATATTCAATAATTGAATAATGTATTCAATTAATATATTCAATAATAAAAAGAAAAATGGAGTTCACCAGGAACTGAAATATATGAAAAGAAATCATTTTCTAGTTCTATAATTAAAAAAATACCAAAACCTAAATTAAAACTTCAATATAGAGTTCATTGTTGTAGTTATGTGCCGTCAAGTCAGACCCGACACATAGCGACCCCTCCTTGGGTTTCCAAGGCAGTATAACTATGGAAGTAGATTGCCACATCTTCCTTCCGAGGAATGGCTGGTGGGTTTGAACCACCAACCTTCTGGTCAGCAGTCAATTGCCTTAGCCACTACACTACCAGAGCTCCCTGAGACAAAGCTAAAAGGTGGACTGATAATCTGAGTTGTAAGTCAATAGGAATAAAAAAAATGGTATAGAAGGAAGAAGTCCAAGTTATACTGAATGAATTAGTGAAAAAGAAGGGTCCAAGAATTAATGGAATATCCATTGAATTGTTTTAGCAAACAGATGCAGTGCTGGAAGGACTCATTCATTTATGCCAAGAAATTTGGAAGACAGACACTTGGCTAACCAACTGGAAGTGACCCATATTTATGTCCATTCAAAAAAAAAAAAAAAAAAAAACGGTGATCCAGTATAATGTGGAAATTATCAAACAATATCATTAGTATCACATACAAGTTTTTCTGAAAATTTTGCCAAAGATAATTCCAAAACAGTTGCAGCAGTATATTCACAGGCAACTTCCAGAAATTCAAACTTGACTCAGAAAAGGATGTGGAACCAGGAATAACATTGCTGGTGTCAGAAAGACCTTGGCTGAAAACAAAGAATACCAGAAAGATGTTTACCTGTTTTTCATTGACCATGCAAAGGCATTCAACAGTGTGAGTCATAATACATCATGGACAATATTGCAAAGAATGGGAGTTCTAGAACACTTAATTGTGCTCATAAAGAACATGTACATAGACCAAAAGGTTGTTGTTCAAACAGAACAAGAGAATACTGCATGGTTTAAAATCAGGAAGGATGTGTGTCAGGGTGGTATCATTTTACCATACTTACTTAATATCTTTGCTGAACAAATAATCTGAAAACTTCAACTATATGAAGAAGAATTGTCATCAAGATTAGAGAAAATTCATTAGCAACCTGAGATATGCAGATGACATAGCCTTGCTTGCTGAAAATTAGGATGATTTGAAGATCAAAAAATGCAGTGTTTAGTATGGATTACTCCTCAACATAAAGGGAAAAAAAAAGTCCCCACAACTGGATCAATAAGCAACATCATGACAAATGGAGAAAAGACTGAAGTTGTCTAAGATGTCATTTTACTTGCCACAGCCAACACCCATGGAAGCAGCAGTCAAGAAATCAGATGATGTATGGCACTGGGCAAATCTGCTGCAAAAGACCTCATTAAAGTGTGAAAAAGCAAAGTTGTCGCACTGAAGACTAAAGTATGCCTGACCCAAGCCATGACATTTTTACTAGTCTCATATGCATGTGAAAGCTAGACAACAAATAAGGAAGACCAAAGAATGGATTATTTGAATTGTGGTATTGATAGAGAATTCTGAATATCCCATCGACTGACAGAAGAATTGTCTTGGAAACAGTGCAGCCAGAATTTTCACTAGAAGCAAGAATGGCCAGACTTTGTCTCATGTACTTTTGTCATGTTGTCAGAGGAGTCATCTTCCCTGGAGAAAGACTTCATGTTTAGTAAAGTGGAGGGTCAGCGAAAAAGTGGAAGTTCCTCAATTAGATGGATTAATAAAGTAGTGAGTTGATGGGCTTGAGTATAGAACATATAGTGAGGATGGTGTAGGACCCAGTAATATTTCATTCTGTTGTACATAGGGTCACTGGGAGTCAGAGACTACTCGGCCACAATTAACAACAACAACAAATCAATAGGCTGAAGATCAAAGAGTTATAAGAATATAAAATCCAGAAAAGAAGCTTAGAAACAAATGAAACATACTGAAAAGTACTTATATAACAATAATTCAAATCAGAAAAAGAAGAGACAGTTACAGAGCAAAAGCTATCTTTGCAGAGTTAATAGATGAGAATTTTCCAAACCTAATAAAAGATATCAACCCCTGCATTCCATAAATGCAGCAAATTTCAAGCAGGTTAAATACAAAAGCCACAGCTAGGCCTATCATAGTAAACACTTAAAAATGATAGACAAAGAGAAATATTAAAACCAGGAAAAACACAAAAGACTCCTTCCAAGGTTATGCTTGAAACCTCAGTTCATCACAGAAAAAAAAAAAAAAAAGAGATTGGATGGAGACTTAGAAGAAAAATACATTAAAATATTTAAATATATAATTCAGAAAAAAAATGACATTCTTCTCTAGAGTTACGTACTTATGAAAATATCAAAAATGAAGGTTAAATTTGCTGACAAAATTAAGAAAATTAATTCCTAGCAGAACACAGTGAAAATCTTACCAAAAAGAGTTCTTTGTGAAGAAGGCATATGATCTCAGAGTTGTAGTTGTTGTTATTTGCCATCGAGTCGGCACCGACTCATAGCGAACCCTCCTTGGGTTTCCGAGGCAGTATCACTACGGAAGTAGGAATGCCCAACCTTCCTTCCAAGGAGTGGCTGGTGGGTTTGAACCGCCAGCCTTCTGGTTAGCAGTCAAGTGCCTTAGGCACTATGCTACCAGAGCTCCCATGATCTTAGAGTGAAGCATATAAATAAGGAAGACAAAGATCAACAGGAAAGGTAAAAATGTAGGAAATTAATATGAATGAGGATCGTATAAAATGATAATGATTTAAATGTATTTAGAAAGAATATACATGACCAAAATAAAAATTAGAGAATGAAAATGATTTAAAGTGGTCTCGGAGCTGTGGTGGCCATAGTGCCTAAAGCATTTGACTGCTAACCAGAAAACTCAAACCCACCAGCCACTCCTTGGAAGAAAAATCAGGCAATCTACTTCTATAGTGATACCTTCTCAGAAACCCAAGGAGCAATCACTACGAGATGGATCCGACTTAATGCCAGTGAGTTTGTTTGTTTGTTTGTTTTTAAATTACTATGGATTACATTGCAAAGAACAGGAATTCCAGAACACTTAATTGTGCTCATGAGGAACCTGCAGAACAGAGCAGTAATTCAAACAAAACAAGGAGAAACTGAATGGTATAATATCAGGAAAAGTACATATCAGGGTTTTATCTCTTCACCATATTTTTTCAGTCTTTATGCTGAGCAAAAGATCTGAAAAGCTGGACTATTTGAAGAACGGACATCAAGATTAGAGGAAGATTCATTAACAACCTGTAATGCAGATAACACAAATTTGCTTCCTCAAAGCAGCAGACTCGAAGCACTTACTGGTGAAGATCAAAGACTACAGCCTTCACTATGAACTATGAGTGAACATAAAGAAAAAAAAAATCCTCACAATTGAACCAATAAACACTATCATGATAAATGGAGGAAAGACTGAAGTTGTCAGGGATTTCATTTTACTTAGATCCACAATCAACACCATGGAAGCAGCAGTCATAAAATTACAGGTCATATTGCACTGGGCAATATGCTCTTTAAAATGCAAAAGACCTCTTTAAAATATCAAAGGTCTTCACTTTGAAGACCAAGGTGAGGTGACTCAGGCCATGGTATTTTCAATCTTCTCAAATGCATTTGAAAGCCGGACAATGAATAAGGAAGACCGCAGAAGAATTGATTCATTTGAATTCTGGTGTTGACAAAAAATACTGAAAATACCATGGACTGCCAGAAGAATGAACAAATCTGTCCTGGAAGAGGTGCAACTGGAATGTTCCTTAGAAGCAACAACAGATTTCATCTCTTATACATTGGTCATGTTGTCAGAAGGGACCAGTCCCTCGAGAAGGATATTATGCTTAGTAAAGTAGAGGGTCAGCAAAAAAAAGAAAGAACTTCAACAAGATAGACAGACACAGTGGCTGTAACCGTAGTTTCATGCATAGCAAAGATTGTGAAGAAGGCACAGGACGGGGCACTGTTTCGCTCTGTTGCACATAGGATCCTATGACTCTGAGCTGATTTGTTGTTGTTGTTGTTGTTGTTGTTGTTGTTGTTGTTAGGTGACATAAAGTCAAGTCTGACTCATAATGACCCTATGTACAACAGAACGAAACATTGTTTGGTCTTGTGCCAGCCTCAGAATCCTTGCTATACCTGAGCCCATCATTGGAGCCACTGTGTCAATCCATCTCGTTGAGGGCCTTCCCCTTTTACATTGACCCTTCACTTTACCAAGCATTATATCCTTCTCCAGGGAATTGTCCTTTCTTACAACATGACCAAAGTAGGTGAGATGAAGTCTGGCCATTCTTGCTTTGAAGGAGCATTCTGGCTGCACTTCCTCCAGGACAGATTTGTTACTTGTTTTGGCAGTCCATGGTACTTTCTTTGCCAGCACCACAACTCAAAAGCATCAACTGTTCTTCAGTCTTCCTTATTCAATGCACAGCTTTCACATGCATATGAAGTGATTACCATGGCTTGGGTTAGATGCACCTTAGTCTTCAAAGACATAACTTTGCTCTTCAGCACCTTAAAAAGATTTTTGGCAGGAGATTTTCCCAGTGCAATACATGGTCTGATGTCTTGACTGCTGCTTCCATTAGCGTTGACTGTGGAACCAAGTAATATGAAGTTTTCGACAACTTCAATCTTTTCGCCATTTATCGTGATGGTGCTTATTGGTCCAGTTGTAAGGACTTTTGTTTTCTTTATGTTGAGATGTAATCTCTACTGTAGACAATAGTCTTAAATCTTCATCAGCAAGTGCTTCAAGTCATCCTCACTTTCAACAAGCAAAGATGTGTTGTCTGCATATTGCAGGTTGTTAATTAGTCTTCCTCCAATCCTGATGCCACACTCTTTTCTTCATATAGTCCAGCTTCTCATGTTATTTGCTCAGCATACAGATTGAATAAGTATGGTGAAAGGATACAACCCTGATGCACTCCCTTTCTGATTTGACGCCATGCAGTACCTCCTTGTTCTGTTCTAATGACAGCCTCCTGGGCTATGTGCAGGTTACTCATGAGCACAGTTAAGTGTTCTGGAATTCCTGTTCTTCTCAATGTTATCCATAATTTGTTATGATCCACACAATCAAATGCTTTTGCATAGTCAATAAAACGCAAGTAAACATCTTTCTGGTATTCTTTGCTTTCAGCCAAGATCCATCTGACATTAGCTATGATATAGCTCATAATCCAGCTTGCATTTCTGGAAGTTCTTTGCCGATATACTGCTGCAACTGTTTTTGAATTATCTTCAGCAAGATTTTATCTGCATATGATATTGTTCAACAATTTCCACATTCTATAGAATCACCTTTCTTTGGAATGGGTACAAATACGAATCTCTTCCAGTCAGTAGGACAGGTAATTCACATCCAAATTTCTTGGCATAGACAAGTAAGTTCATTCAGTGTGGCATCTCTTTGTTGAAACATCTCAATGGGTATTCCATCAATTCCTGAAGCCTTGGTCTTCATCAATAGCTTCAGTGCAGCTTTGACTTCTTCCTTCAGTACCATTGGTTCTTGATCATATGCCACATGCTGAAATGGATGATTATTGACAAGTTCTTTTTGGTACAGTGACTCTGTGTGTTCCTTCCATCTTCTTTTGATGTTTCCTGCATCATTCAATATTTTGCCCATAGAATTTTTCAGTATTGCAACTCAAAGCTTGAATATTTTCTTCAGTTCTTTCAGTTTGAAAAATGTTGTACTTGTTCTCCCCTTTTGGCTTTCCAACTCCAGGTCTATGCACATTTCATTATGATAACTGACTTTGTCTTCTCAAACTGCTCTTTAAAATGTTCTGTTCAACTCTTTTATATTGTCATTTCTTCCATTTGCTTTAGCTACTCTTCATTCACTGGAGAGTTTCAGAGTATCTTCTAACATCCATGTTGGTCTTTTCTTTCTTTCCTGTGTTTTTAACAACCTTTTGCTCTCTTCATGGGTGATGATCTTGATGTCATCCCACCATTCCTCTGGTTTTTGGTCATTGGTGTTTAATTCATCAAATCTGTTCTTTAGATGGTTTCTAAATTCTGGAGGGATATAGTCAAGGTTATATTTTGGCTCTTGTGGACTTGTTTTAATTGTCTTCAACTTCAATGCAAACTTGAATGAGTATGAGTAGTTGATGGCCTGTTCCACGGTCAGCTCCTGGTCTTGTTTTAGATAAGGATATTAAGCTGCTCCATTGACTGTTGACATAGATGTAGTGAGTCTGATTCCTGTATACTCCATCTGGTGAAGTTCAAGTGTACAGCCACAACTTATGTTTTTGAAAAAAGATATTTGCAATGAACAAATCATTTGTCTTGCAAAATTCTGTCACGCAATCTCCAGAGTTATTTCTATCACCAAGGACATATTTTCCGACTACCGGTGATTCTTCTTTGTTTCCAACTTTTGAGTTCCGGTAAGATGGCGGAATAGGAAGAAAGATTGCACAGACCCTCTTCAACAAAGAAAAAGGGAACCAATGAACACAGAAACAGAAGATAATCCTGGCCCCTTGAGCCATGAAGGGAAGGATATAGAAGTGGACTAAACTCCAACTAGCAGAAGAATTTGCATGAAAACACCAAAAAAGGAGATATATGGACCTGCAGTCTGGCAGCAATCCAAGACAGCTTGGATATTGCTAAGTGGTGGTAGGACCTAAGAATTAATCTAAAAATTGTCCCTGCTAGCCAGGAACTCCATGGAGGACTGCTCTGGTGGCTGGGGAATAAAAGAGGAAGCAGTGAAGAGGAAGGCGGGCTGAGCTGTGGACTTTTGTCTGTCTGGAGGGTGCAGCCATTTTGAATGTTTACAAGTTGCTTGACCATTTTGGATATTTAAAGTGACAGCATTCTCCCAGATTCCTGGAACTTAAGAACAGGGTCCACTTCCTGGGAACCCCAAAGGTATCCCAGCCCTGGACTACTGGAAAGGTACAACATTCCGCTTGCTACTCTTATATCCCACACCCTCATGGTGAATGGAGGTGTGTCCATCCCTCACTCCCACCCATTTTCTGGGCCAGTAGGAATTCCATCCCAGTCTGTGTGCTCAGATGGAGAGTGGGTGCCCTGCTGCACCCTGCCCTGATTTTTTTTTCTGCTTTCTGTGTTTTAGTTTGCTTGTTTTTGTCTATTTTTAAATTATTATTATTATTATTATTACTTTTGTTCTTTTTACTATTATTCTTTATTCTTACCCTCTCTGGTTCTAGTTTTTGGCTTTTTTTTCTTTTCTCTGTTCTTGGTTGCAATTTTTTTTTTTTTTTTCCTATCCCATGGTTAACCATGCCTTGTTTCTCTTTTTGCATTTCTCCTATTTTTTTCTTCATTATTCTCCTTCTCTATGTTTTGTCTCTTATTGCTTTCTCCCCAGATATTGCAGGGTTTTTTTTTTTTTCTCTCTTTTTCTTTTTTCTCTTCTTTTTCCCTTTTTTCTTTTTTTGGTTACTGTTCCTGTGTAATTACATGGTGTATTTTTTGTCCATGTGCTTTCACTTATTTGATGGTTATTCAATTGTTATTTTTGTCTAATTGAGTGGAAGATAGCAACAGTCCCCATACAACAGAACTACACCCACACCTCCTGCAGCTTCACTTACTGAGTGAGAGCCACATTTCCTTCTATACCAACAGGCCAAAGATAAACAAACACCAAGAAAAGCCTGACTCACCCTTGGCTGCTCTTCACAAACAGTTAACAGAGATCTAAATACAACAATGCCATGATATCTCAGAGACAACAGACCATCACAGTCCACACAAAAAAGTGAGATAAAGTGGCAGAGACAAGGGAGCAGGATAGAGACCCAGAACACATCCCTGAGGAAGAAGCAGAATTGCAACTCTCTGATAAGG
>NW_006922311.1:715552-721134 GCF_000298275.1 Orycteropus afer afer | reverse complement strand
CACATAACAAAGTGACAGCAACCAATTCACACTTGTCAATAATTACACTGAATGTTAATGGATTAAATGCACCACTCAAGAGATGTAGAGTTGCAGATTGGATAAGAAAACAAGACTCATCAATATGTTGTCTACAAGAGACACCTTTAGAGACAAAGACAAAAATGGACTAAAAATCAAAGATTGGAAGAAGATATATTAAGCAAACAACAACCATAAATGAGCATGAGTGGTAATATTAATTTCTGATCAAATTGACTTTAAGACAAAAATCAACTTTTACATTCCAATTGCCAGTGACAATCAACATATCTTGAACGCATGTTCAGTCAATTTCAGACTGCAGAAATTGGTAAAAATCTTCAATTTCCTCATCTTTGACTTTGGTGGTTGGTGTGTAAATTTGAATAATAGTAGTATTAACTGGTCTTCCCCATAGGCATATGGGTATTATCCTATCACTGACAACACTGTACTTCAGAATAGATCTTGAAACATTGTTTGTGACAATGAATGTCACGCCATTCCTCTTCAATTTGTATCCCAGCATAGCAGATTGTATGGTTGTTTGATTCAAAATGGCCAAAACCAGTTCATTTCACCTCACTAATGCCTAGGATATCAATCTTATGCATTCCATTTCATTTTGGACAACTTCCAATTTTCCTAAATTCATACTTCATACATTCCATGTTCCAATGACTAATGGAGGTTTGCAGCCATTTCTTCTCATTTTGAATCATGCTATATCAGTAAATGGAGGTCCTGAAAACTTTACTTCATCCACATCATTAAGGTCATCTCTATTCTGAGGAGGCGGCGCTTCCTCAGTTGTATTTTGAGTGCCTTGACCTGAAAGTAGCATAGTGCCTAAGGCATTTGACTGCTAACCAGAAGGCTGGCAGTTCAAACCCACCAGCTACTCCTCAGAATGAAGGTTGGGTAATCTACTTTCAGTGATACCACCTCAGAAACCCAAGTAGTGGTCATTAAGAGTTAGATTAGACTCAACGGCAGTGAATTTGGATTCTTTTTGGTTTTGACCTGAGGGGCTCATCTTCTGGCACTATGTTGGAAAATGTTTCAGAGCTATTCATAAAGTTTTCCAGTATTATATCAGACAGTGTTTCACAGTTATTCATAAGGTTTTACTGGCCAATTCTTTGAGAAGTTGATGGCCCCTTCATTCTTCTGAGTCTGTCTTAGTCTGGGAGCTCCACTGAAACCTGTCCACCATGGGTCACACTCCTGGTATTTGAGATACTGGTACCATAGCCTCTAGCTTCACAGCAACACACAAGCCAGAAGAGTATGACAAACTGACAGAGACTGGCAGAGCTGATACGCTGGTACCCAACCAAAAAAAGTTATTTTCATTTTTTCAGAAATGGCAAAATACTAATCTGTATTAGACTCTAGTCAACACAAATCATGTTATCAACTCTAGAGTATCATTAAATCATTAAATATAGTAAAATAATATGTAACTAATTTAGGAATAAAATGGAATGAAAAAGAAACCTTCATTAATCCAAGAGGCAACAAAGGAGAGAAAAACGTAAAGATAACAAGTAAACAAACTAAAATATAAATTATTAAATGGTAGATGTAAATCCAAAATTATTAGACACCACATTAAATTTTAAAAGTAAATTAAAATATTCCAAAGATTATCAAATGATACAAAATAAACCTTAAATACACATTACTTACAGTATCATGCCTTAAATTTAAGTATGCAGAAAAATAAAAACTGAAAGAATGAAAAAATATATGCCATGTAAAATCAACCAAAAAAAAGTTGGTATAGCTAGGCTAAAATCAGTCAGAGTAGACTACAAGACAAACATTACTAGCAATAAAAAGGAACAAATATACAAATAAAACAATCGATCAGAAATATATAAAATATGTTAACTTCCATGAGCCTAATAATCTAACTTTAAAATATTTAAATTAATAGTTGACAGAAGTAAGAGGAAAAATAGAGAAGTCCATTATCATAGTGGGATATTTTACCATACTCTTGTGAATAATTACTAGAAAGCCAAACCAAAAACAATACCAGAAGGATGAAGCAAATTTAAGCAACATGATTAACATAGTCTACTTATAGGGAACACTGCACACAGCAACTGCATTTTACACATAATGTACAGGGACAAATGAAACATATACCAAAATTGAACATATGCAGGACCATAAAGCTAATTTTAAAAGATTGAAATTTAAAAGGTTGAAACCACATAGAGAATGCATTTGGGCAATAATGAAATTAAGCTAGAAATCGATAATAAAAAGATCAAAAAAGAAAATATATAGTAAAAATTAAGTGATATTTTTAAACATCCCATAAATGAAATAGAAATTATTAATAAAATATTCTTAAAAACTTTTAAACTGAATGACAATGGAAAGAACACAGATAATAAGAAGATGAGTAAAACTCAAACTTACAAATGTATGATTTTAAATAAATGTATTAGAAAAAATAGCCTCTGTTCTCAGGAACTATTTATTGAAAATATGATTAATTTTATGAAAAATGAAGAAATCTTTCATCTCAAATCTATCTGGTCTTTATAGTGTTCCTCTGTTTGGATAAATATATAAATATATATGTAAATTTAAAAGAGTATTATTACTTGGGATTAAGTGTTGTTGAACTTTTTAAAAATCTGAGGAATTTTGTTATCCTTTCTCTCTCAGTGATTATTCTTATTTTTAACATACAAGCATGACAACCATTGTGAGCATGACACAGGCAGTTTTTTATTGTGTTGTATTAGGGTTACTGTGAGTCAGAACTGACTCTACTGCAACTAATAACTTAGAATTTGACTACATTACTGGCTCCAGAAATAGAGAGAGAGTTGAAATTATATCCAGATTTATTCCACCCATTACCATTTGTATCCACCGATAACAATTTAATAGTCTCCTAATTTATGGAACTCTGGTAGCACAGTCCCTAACAACTTTTGGGGAAAACATAACCAAAAGCAGTATTTTTTGTTTGCTTCTTTTGTTTGTTAATTTTTTACTTGTCTTTTTGGAAGTTAACATTCTTCACTAACACATAAGCATATATTTTTCTTTGGGTTTATTGGGTTAGAGTCTACCCAGAGACACTTCAGAAGAAAGGCTTGGCAATCTATTTCTAAAACTTCAGCCATTGAGAGCCCTCTGCACACAGTTCTACTCCGACACATGAGAAGTCACCCCAAATACATTCTGACTTGATAGCAATGGATAGTTTTGGGTTTTTTTGGTTTTATTGTGACAGTGGATTAAACAACATCTGCTCCAGTCCTGTTTGTTAAAACCAGTCTCCTATTCACCAGAAATAAATGACTAAGGGAGGCAGTTCATTTTGTCATTCTCATTTTCCTCACACTGCTTTAGAAAAGAAAACCTAAACTTACTCCTCTTAATCTTTTCCTTCTCAGAAGTAGTATAAGACTCCTTCCTCTTCTTGGCATCACAGTGTGTCAGCATAAGATGAAGAAGGAACTTCTTTCAAATGTCAAAGTCAGACAAAGTGCAGTCGTCTTTTAGTTGCTTGCTAGCAAAGACCTGTCTGCTGATCAAGATGATTTGCCTCCCTTATCCTGAAACTTAGCCTGCACATTATCTATTTTCCAAATTTTGAAATTCAAAAAGGGTATTTTTCTTCCTTAGCTTGGTTTTTTTAAAAAAATGAATATTTCCATCTTCATGGTTACTCCACTTGTGGGCAGAGGTAAAGGAAACAGGCTTGACACAGGGGAGTAGAGGGGTGGGAGAGAAACTACCAGGCAAAATGTGTACCTCAAAGTACATTTTTAATGTTTTAGTCTTAAACAACTTCAAAAATCTGAAAAACATTATTTACCTTTTGCCTGGGGAAAAAATGTACCTACAGGCATGTAAATGCTACATAAAATATCAAGATGTTCCTAGATATCAGATGTCTATTTATGAACATCCAATTCAGGACCTCTAGTTTAACTTTCAAAGAATGAAAAAAATAATGAAAATTCCAATTATCAGGGGAAAATAAATCAAAGTACACATTTTTAAAAACATACTAACATACTCAAAAGCACAGATTTTTCAGTATCTTTCTAGACATATCATTCAACACATTAATGCCTTGCATTTTTCTTCCTCCACTTAAGGAACTGTCATCAACAATGGCTTTCATTTTCTTGGGTAGCATACCCACTGAAGCAGGACAGTGAAAAGAAAGAGGAAAAAAAAAAAAAAAAACTCAGTACATTTAGGATCATGCACTTGATGAACTGTTTTCTTAGCTAGACAAAGTGTGAAATTATTTTCATGGTTTTTAGTTTAAGTAATTTGATCAGGTCACCATGCAGCATGTCCCCTAGAGCTGCTCAGTCATTCTGAGTGCTTCCCTGAAAATGCTTCCTTCCATTCTAGTCCTTTTCCACTGATTGAACAAGATTAACAGGATTAGGTATCTCTCATTTGTTCCTTTTTTAATTTGGCAAACTCTGTTAGCTCAAAGACTGGGGAAAGTTTTGTGATTGATATTTTAAATTATGTTTCATTTTAGTTTTCTCCTTTTGATAGATGCAAGTTTTTCTCTACTTATTTCCATCCCTTTGTAAAAAATGTATATATCCCTGGAATAAAAGGTTATTTCTTTTAAACGTTGTGTCTTTTTTATTACTTCTAACTTAGTGAGTGGGGAAGAGAAAATACATCTGACTACAACTAGTAGCATTTAGTTTTATTTCCTAAAATGGTAAACAATGGACCTTAGGGTTATATTCTCTGAAAGATGCATTCTTAGTGAAGAAAAGATTTTCTTCCTGTGATTCTGCATTCTCCAATTCAAGTGAAAAATTAATTATTTCTGTATTGTTCAGTTAAGTTATGAATTTGAAAAGAAGGGAGGGAAGGCATGACAAGGAAAAGGAAACTAAACAAAATAAAATGATTCATTAAGCACCTGCCTGCTTCATCTGAAGAATAGATTTGATACATTGAACACCAGTGACCTATGACCATATGAGTTGTGAGACATCAAAAATACCATACATGAAGAAAGAAAAAGGTCATCAAAAAATGGGAAAGGAAGAAAAGATCAAAATGAATGTCAGAGGAGACTCTGAAACTTGCTATTGAATGTAGAGTAGCTTAAGTGAATGGAAGAAATTATGAAATAAAAGAGCTGACAGAAGATTTCAAAGGGCAACATGAGAAGACAAAGTAAAGTATTATAATAAATGTACAAAGACATGGAGTTAGAAAGTCAAAAGCAAAGAACATGCTTGGCATTTCTCAAGCTGCAAGAACTGAAGAAAAAAAATCAATCCCTAAATTGCAATATTGAAGAATTCTGAGGGCAAAATATTGAGCAATACAGGAAGATCAAAAGAAGATGGAAGGAATACACAGACACACTGGACCAAAAAGAATTGGTCAATGTTCAACCATTTCAGGAGGTAGCATATGATCAAGAACCAATAGTATTGAAGGAAGAGTCCAAGGTGCACTGAAGGAATTGGCGATAAGCAAGGCTCCAGGAATTGATGGAATATCCATTGAGAAGTTCCATCAAATGGATGCAG
>NW_006922311.1:712160-713692 GCF_000298275.1 Orycteropus afer afer | reverse complement strand
TCTATTGATGAATTAGTTATGTTTGGTATTATTGCTATACTTCGACTGGCTTATAGTTCTGACTCCATAATTGTAGATATTCAGTACGCTTCTATAGGAGCTCTGGTAGCATAGTGCTTAAGGCACTTGACTGCTAACCAGAAGGCTGGCGGTTCAAACCCACCAGCCACTCCTCAGAAGAAAGATGGTGCAATCTACTTCTGTAGTGATACTGCCTCGAAAACCCAAGAAGGGGTCGCTATGAGTCGGGTCTGACTTGATGGCACATAACAACAACAACAACAACAGCAGTACCTTTCTTGCCTTCCACACCAACCCTTGAAAGCCTCCCATTTCATATCTCCAAGGTATTGTGAGTAATTCAACTCCAGTTAGTTTAGATGACCATTTTCTCCAAGCTATTTGAGGATGACATGTAGCTCTGATTCAGCTGCTAGAGTGCCTGGTGAAAATGGGACTCCCTGCTCAGAATTCTGACTTTTGCCTCCTAAATTTGGAGCTGTGAAATAGCATTGCATTGCCGTTTAGCCTTTTCTGTGCCACAACCTCCTAACCTACACCTCTACCCACCCCCACCCCAACTCTCAGTTGCCTCTTAATTGGAATATTTTTTGAGAATGAAAGAGTGTTTTATTAATGATCACAAGAAGAAAACAATAGGCATAAATTGAGACTCCCCCCAGTCACAATCAGAATCAAGTTGATGGCAGTGTGTTTGGTTCTTTTCTTTTCTTCTCAATAATAGTCTTAGACCACACTACTTTTCCCACTAATTCCAGAAGAGACTTTAGGAAAACAGCCTTTTACCTTCCTTTCATTTTCCTTGGGGTTTATTGTGTTGTTCCTTTTCTAAAGTCAAAATTAGTTAACTCACTAATGTTCAGTCATTCTTTTTGTCTAAGTTAAGGTAAATTAGAAAAAAAATATATATTTTAAATAAATATCCATGATTAGATATGTAATATTTTCATTATTTTAAAAAGTTCTGCTATATGACCTCATGAATAATAAATTATTGTGAATATTCAATGAGTGCTTAGAGTGATCCTTCTGTAATTTGTAAAAGAGTTCTAAATATGTGTATTGTCTTAAACTTTTTTACTATATTTAAATCAGTTGCTATTATGGAGAATGTGGTGGGTTTATCAATCTTCTCTTATATACTGTTATATTTTTAGCCTTAAATATTTTGTGGCTATAACATTAGCTGCTATAATTTTAGAATAGTAACATTTTTTCAAAGTGAATTAAAGAGTTATATTGACCTTCTTCATCCTTAAAACTGTTTTTTTCCCTGAAGCCTATTTTGTCTGATACTTATATACTCACTGCCATCAAGGCAACTCCAACTCATGGCAACTCTCATTGGGTTTCCAAAGCTGTCAATGTTTACAGAAGCAGATTGCCTCATCTTTCTACTGTGGAGCAGATGGTGGGTTCAAACCATCAATCTTTTGGTTAGCAGCCAAATGCCCTAACCATTATACCACTAAAGTTCTTTGATACTTACGTAGGTACACCATGCTTTTTTT
>NW_006922311.1:708806-710237 GCF_000298275.1 Orycteropus afer afer | reverse complement strand
CACGCTTTAAAATCAAGAAGGGAGTGTGTCAAGGTTGTATCCTTTCACCATACTTATTCATTCTGTATACTGAACAAATAATCTGAGAAGATGGACTACATGAAGAAGAATATAGCATCAGGATTGGAGGAAGACTCATTAGCAACCTGTGTTATGCAGACAACACAACTTCGCTTGCTGAAAGTGAAGATGACTTGAAACACTTACTGATGAAGATTGAAAACTACAGTCTGCAGTATGAAATACACCTCAATATTAAGAAAACACAAATCCTCACAACTGACCAATAAGCAGCATCATGATAAATGGAGAAAAGATTGAAGTTGTCAAAGACTTCATATTACTTGTTTCTACAATCAACACCAGTGGAAGCAGCAGTCAAGATATCAGACATTATAGCATTGGAAAAATCTGCTGCAAAGAACCTCTTTCAAGTGCTGAAGAACAAAGATGTTTCCTTGAAGACAAAGGTGTACTTGATGCAAACCATGGTTTTTCATTCTCCTCATATGCATATGAGTGCTCAAAAATGAAAAAGGAAGACTGAAGAAAAATGGATGCTTTTGAGTTGTGGTGTTGGCAAAGAGTGCTGAAAGAACCATGGACTACTAAAAGAACTAACAAATCTGTCCTGGAAGAAGTGTAGGATGAATGCTCCCTGGAAATGAGGATGGCCCAACTTCATTTCACCTATTTTGGTCATGTTATCAGAAGGGATCATTCCCTGGAGAAGGATATCATGCTTGGAAAAGTGGAAGGATAACAAAAAAGGGGAAAGCCCTCAACAAGATGGATTGACACAGTGGCTGCAATGATGGGTTAAGGTATAGCAAAGATTGGGGGCTGGCACAGGACCAGGCAGTGTTTCATTCTGCTGTGCATGAGGTTTCTAGGAGTTGGATATGACTCAATAGCACCTAACAACAACAACAACACTTGTTCCATGATCATTTTTTCTACATCATTTTTTTTCTTTATAAATAAAATTATTTCACCAGTGCTTGTACTTTACAATGTCCTTACAAATCTAATTCTTTTTTATGGTATAATTTATGGTTATTCCTTTTGTCATGTATTATATAATCCAGTATTATGAATTTATGCCTAACTGAATTTTATTTACTGATAATTTTGGGGGCCTTGAGTTCAGGTTACGTTTTTAAGAGACCTTCTCTTTAGTTGTATAAAATGCTCCAGGGCATTTCCAATGTGGGAATCATTTAATTCTTGGTTTGGGTTTTCAAAGATAAGGAATTATGGTAAGTCCAAACAGCCAACCCAAAGAACGAAGAAATTTCATCTATATATTAATTTTCCACTTGGTGCCAAGCCTAAAGTAAAAATGTTCTCCGTTGTCTTGTTGTTAATTCTTATTTTCTTGCTCCACTTTTCCCTTGTTGTTGTTGTTGTTAAGTGCCGTCAAGTCATTTC
>NW_006922311.1:685805-687426 GCF_000298275.1 Orycteropus afer afer | reverse complement strand
TGAGAGGTACAGACAACAAAGTTGAACCATTTTGCACATACAGTACTGTGTTGTCAGTGAAAGCAAACCTTGATCTACAGGTGCATCAATGGGTGGACAGGCTGAACCACTAGGTATCCATGCAGGGAAAAGTGTGCCCAAGAACACATATAGGGTTGGCAGACAATGTTTCTACAAGTGTATTGGTATGTTCTCTAAGAATTCTCAGGTATATAGTAGAGCTATACAAGATTGTAGTCATTTTTTGGCCACAGCCAGCAACCCAAAGGGAGTGAGTAGTTGGACCTGTTGGCTCTGGACCATGGTTGACGGGAACATCAAGCTCAATTGGCATAACATACAAAAACACTACACAGAACATTGTTCTACCTCCTACTTTGGTGAGTAACAACTGGGATCTTAAAAGCTTGCAAGTGGCCATCTAGATGCAACGATGGGTGTCTCCTCATCCAGAGCAAAGACGAATTAAGAAAAACAAAGACCCATGGTACACCATGTGATCCTCAGCCTATAGGACTACAAGACCAGAAGAACTAGATGGTGCCCAACTACCACACTGTCCACCACTCAAAGGTGGATCTACGTGGGAGATCCTGGATAGAAAGGGAGAACAATATGGAATAGAACTCAAAATTATTAAAAATAAAAAGGACCAGGTTTGCTGGTCTGATGGAGCCTGATGAAACCACTGAGACTATGGACCCTAGCTGCCCTTCAGGTCTGGAATTGAATCCATTCCTGTGACTTCCAGCCAAAGA
The DNA here is from genome assembly GCF_000298275.1 of Orycteropus afer afer. NCBI lineage: Eukaryota > Metazoa > Chordata > Mammalia > Tubulidentata > Orycteropodidae > Orycteropus > Orycteropus afer. Next base: position 686,668 of record NW_006922311.1, on the reverse strand, counting down.
AAAGACAGGAAATTGTAGTCAATATCATGAGACAAAGTGCATGTGAGCTGCTCTATGGAAAGTGAATTTGCTCTGTAAACTTTCACCCAAATCATAATAAATAAATAAATAAATCATTCACTACTCAACTCATTTGGAATTAGTTCCACCACTCCAATGAAACTGATTACCTAAACCAAAAACAAACAAACAACAACAAAAAACAGTTACCATCGAGTTGACTCTGAGTCATAACGACCCTATGTATATCAGAGTACAATTGTATTCCATAAGGGTTTCAAATGATAATTTTTCATATGTAGATTACCAGTGCTTTCATCTGAGGCATCTCTGGTTGGATTCCAACAACCAACCATTCAGTTAGTTGCCTGGGGCTTAACTGCTTGCACCACCCAGGGACATCTACATATTGCCAAATCCAGTGGGTATCTTCATTCTATTACATACAAATAGCACCTAAACAGGCTACTGTCAGATTCCTGAAACCATTTCTGCTCTAGGCTTCACCTATACCATTGCCTAGATTTTCTGCCAAATTCATTGATTACTCCTTTATCATTTTGCACTCCTGGTTCTTCACTCCTAGTAAAAACTGGAGTTCCTACATCTAAGTCTCTCACTTCTTTATATTCTTTACCCAAATAATATAATTTTTTTCATTGTTTTAAATACTGTCAGAATGATGATATCTTCCATAATCATATGCCCAGTGATAATTTATTCTGAAATTTTCATAATTTCATATACAGCTAATTGATAATGCTTCAGAGGGAAAAATAAAATAAAATAAGTATATTGAAAGATCTTGCTGGTTTCTAAAGATTCTTCTCAGAATGACACATTCACATCATGCCATTCACATT
>NW_006922311.1:683849-685200 GCF_000298275.1 Orycteropus afer afer | reverse complement strand
TTTGTTTTGCCATCTTCCTGGAATGTTCACCACTGCTCATGTCTGTACCCTTCTCATTCTTGAATGGCTATATCCTTCTTATCTTCAAGATTGGGTCTTCCCAATAAACTTATCTTAGTAGGGACCCACAGCCCTGTTCCCCAAGTTTAATTTCATTTCAGAACACTGTTCATAACACTTTAATAACTTTGCAGTTGAGTACACATTTATGTTTACTTATATAAAGACAAGACCTTTGTCTTTCTTCTTCTCCATTATATCCCTGGCACTTAATATAGTTCCTTAATAAATGAGCAAATGGCCTAGGAATCTCAAGTTGATGTTTAATTGAGCAAAAGGCAAACTTCAGATATACTTTTCTGCCTCATATACTACTTCAGTCACAGTGTATGTTCAGTCACTAAAAGATGACCTAGTTAATAAGAGGTTTGTTATAAATAATTTCTGAATGAATGCAGTAAACTATATCAGAAATAAATGTCATATTATTTGTATGTTTTATGGACCTTTCTGTGGTCTTGACTTTGTGTATAGGAATCATTTATGGATCATGCTGTGTGTTATTAGCCTAGACGCTGGTTACTGACACATGTACAGCATGTGCTCCTTAATTCCCTGCTGAGGGTTCAAACTGAAAGGAAGACCTTATTCCACAGCACTTAAAATTTCCAATTGAAGAACTCAAAATAATACTCTGACTCCTCGCTTTCAAACTTGATTCTTACTCTAATACAACTTTTGAATGTGTGTAAACTACCTCTGCAAGAGAGGAAAAATGTATCATTATTTTTTCACTTTATTTTTGTGGTTTATAACCTGAAGAGATTTGAACATAAAACTACTCCAACTATCTAATTAATTGTAAACACAAAATATTCTAAGATTAAAATTATTTGTAGATAGTGCCCTTTTTTAGAAAGATTATAAATAATTATCCCAATTAATGAGAGAACATGTGGTTAATTTAGTATTAATTTCCAATCATTTGCAAAGTAGCTTTGATATATTTGGAGACACCAGGGGAGTATCAGCTTACATATGACTTGACGTGTTTTCCAGCTAAAGTTATTTTATACTTACCAGAGATTAAAATCTTAGCACTTTCACCACTTATTTATCTATTCACAAACAAATTTAAAATAATTGTTTAAACAGGATCCTGGTCTAATTAAAAGACTAGTTATCAAATAATCTCAAACAAATATAAAATTATTTCCTAACTAAACTTGTGTCCTTGGTGAAGTCTCTAGCATTCATGAAGGTGTCACAACCATGCCCACATCCCATTTCTTGCTAAGACAGCATGAACATGCGAAATGTATGAGATTTTCAGTTGAGAAAAAATTTATTC
>NW_006922311.1:678662-683314 GCF_000298275.1 Orycteropus afer afer | reverse complement strand
TTCTTATTCAGAGCCACACTACATTTTGATTTTCAACATAAAGCTACCGTCTGTCATGTTTGTAAATTTCCACTGTGCTCTACTAGATAAGTAACTTTTAGAGAAGAATGGAGAAACCTTAACAAACAATTGAATTTTAACCACTTTCAACACACAATGAAGAAGGCAAAAATACCATTTATGAATAAATGATTTCCAGGAAATGTTTACCCAGGGTTGTTGAGATAATGTTTTCACAGCATAAAGAATGTGTAAATAACAGAAGATTTCTTGCTAGATTGGCTCCATGAAATGTAGCAACTAACCTTGTAGAATTTTAACTTGTTATTGTCTTATTGCTTTATGTAATTTGAAGCCACATTGATTATAATCACATACACTTGTTTTCTTTACTGTATTCATAATTTTTCGCAGTTTTTGTTCTGTGGGACACTGTGTTGAGACCCTTTTGACCCTGTGTTTCCCAATTCAGGAATTGTTTTCTCTCTCAATAAAACTCTTTGCTTTTACTTTAAGCAAACTTCAGGATTAAGCTCTACAACATATCTTTGTGGCAAAAATCATGGGATCTGAAAGGTGTTGCCTCCAGTGACCCCCTGGAAGCTCAAGAATTTAGGCTCAATATCACCAGAGCCCTTTGAGCTAAATCTCCCCAAACCTCCTTGGGCTTCACCTCAGGTCTTTCATATTGAGCTCCCCATCTTTGTATAAAGTTGTCTGAGCTTTATTGAGAATTCTGTCCTTATCTTCACTTTTTTTTCTCCACTTTCAGGCACGGGCCAAGAATATCCCCTTGAAGGATCAGGGTAAGGTTAAGTGCACAATTGCAGTGAAGGAGTAACTGTCAGTAGTCTCACAGTCTCTACTTTGACTCTGAGAAACCAAAATTATACTCCTCACAGCCATTCTATTTTTACTGACTCATTGAGTGCACATTAGCTTAATTCCTGCAAGAATATGGGCAATATCAAATCTAAAAATGAGGATTTTCCTCAGACAACTCTTATCTCTTACATGAACAAATATGTTGCTCCCATAACTTGTTAGTTTTTGAGTTATTGATGTCATTTTACTAGAAACAACTTAGATAATCAGTGACAAATAGCATGATATGTGATCTTATTAAATTAAAGTTCCTAAGGAATAAATTTAAAAAGAACATCTCCACAATTAAACACACTTGATAATACACATTTTTTTATTTGGAATCTGGAGGCTTCAAAATGGCAGCAGCACAGTAAAGTTGCTTCCTTACAAGACACAGTTTTGAATTTAAAGAAACAAGTTAAAGAATTGCAATGCCAAAGTCTTGTTGCAGCACCTTCAGCCCCTTTCTTGGCTCCAACTCCACCTTACATTTCTCTTCTTTCTAATTCCCTTACTAACATTTTGCCTGAATTCCCTTTCCATCTTAATAATAATAATAGTAATAAAAGAAAAGGAAGGTAAACTTTACATGAAATCCTCTTTAAAATTTGTCCCTTGGACACTAGAGGAACTCTAAATGAGGCTGGGGTAAACTTTGTCCCTTGAATCCACACTAAACTATGTAACATTGTAAATGATTTTCCAAAAATCCATGAGGATACTTTTCAATTTGCTGAGGAATTCAAAATTCTTATTGACTCTTACCAGCCTGGACTTCAAGAGCTATACCAGTGTTCCATATATCAACTGGACTAGGGTAAGGCCAGCTATAGTTAAAACATGCTGATTAGAAAAATCCTAAAGATAATTTGGTACTAAGCATGGATAAGACACTGCTGCCCTTCTTGAAGATGCTGACCACTCAGCAAAAAAGGTTAGTTATACCTATAGCTTTTCCCCAATAACAAACTGGACTAAAATTCACGCTTGAATACAAGGTGAGGAAGAAAATGTTTATGATTACCAAATCAGACTGTTTCAGAAGTTCAGTGAATATTCCAGGACTGACTCTTCAGCCCCACGCACTTCTAGAGCCTTTAATGCTGTATTTGTATCTGGTCTTAAATCTGAATTTTCAGCTTTACCAAAAACACATACCTTAGTTTGGAATACCACTCCCAAAGTTGAATCAACTAACTTCACACATGAACTAACTCAATCCTTAGAAATAAACTAACCTCAAAGGCAAATAACCTCATGGCCCTCAATTACAACACCAGGACCAAAAGGACAGACTTGAATCAGTCACCTAACCTACATACCAGTGGACTAGGCTCTAGAGTATTTCATTATTTTAAGAAATCTGGCCACTGGAAGAAGGACTGTTTTAAGTTTAAACAAAAATTAGAAACCTCCAATCCAGAGACTGCAAGCCCAAATTATATTGATGGTGCTCTGGGGACAAAACAGAGGTTTTTCTTGTAAAACAAACAAAATATGCTATTGAGTTAGATTCCAACTCAAAACTACCCTATAGGGCATCATAGACTTCCCCACGGGGTTTCCAAGGCTGTAAATATTTATAGAAGCAGATTGCCACATCTTTATCCCACAGAACAACTGGTAGGTTTGAGCCACCAACATTTTGGTTAGCAGCCAAGCACTTAAACCTGCACCAACCAAAGTATACTAATTGCTAGGGCCTACAATTAAAGGGCCAACAATTTTTTGTTGTTGTTTTCATAATGGGCCATCTGATCAGTGATTACCTCCTTTAACTAGCAAAAACTCTATACTGGAGTAGTGAAACTACAAAAATAATAGGATTACAAATAAAATTCAAACATTAAATTAGTCACTGGCTGTTCCCTTTATCTTTAGGACTTATTGAAGATTTGTACTTTTTCTTTTGGAGTCTTGACACTCTGTTAACCTATTAGGAAGGTGTCTTTTATTTAAAATGAATTGCCATTTACAATTTAATGATGAGAGAGAAATACTTTTTATGTGTGCCAGAAAGTAATGATTAAATAAATTCCAAATTATTTGTCTTATACAGGCACTAACTTTACCTTTACAGAACTCCAACCTTCCTGAATCTCCCCATGAGAGATATCTTTCTTCAATTCCTGACACTTTATGGGTGACTACATCTACTCAGGTAGGATAAGTCCATCTACTGAGCCAATTAATATTCATATAGACTCATCTAATCCCTTTCAGAAAATTCCCTACTACTTAAATAAAAAGCTAGAGAAGACATTACTTCAATTATACAAGACTTTCTTTGTAATGGTCTCATTATGCTTTGTACCAGCCAAAGCAACTTCCCTGTCTAATAACAGAGGCTAGTGGCTTATTCAAGACTTGTAATTAATTGCATAGTTATTCCTGTATTTTCAATACACACACTTTTCACTTATCAAGATGGTTAGATTTCAAAAACCAGCTCATTCAGCAAAAGTTGGGGTTATGTAAAAATGGAGGATGACCAAATCAGATCACAAAATGAAGGATGACTATATCATTACATAACTAGTCAATTACATCATTACACATCTGCCAAATTACACCATTGCATAACTGCAAAATATTGATAGTCATGGCCCAGCCAAGTTGACATGCAACCTTAAGCATTACAGCCAGCATGACTCGCAGCTCACACCTCAGATTCATTACAATCAGATATGTGCCATTAATGCACAAAATAGTTGGGTAGTAGATTTTTACCAAAGTAATGAAAGCAAAATGTCACACAATAACATAGTCAATAAGGGAGGAGTAGAAGCAGCTCCAAATCTTCATTTATTGCTTTCTAATATTACATCTGAACTGTGCTTATTTCTAAATCATCAAACTTTGCAATGCTTTCTTTAGCATCCTTATCCAACCTGACTGTCAGTGGCTATTTGCAGTCATTTGGTAAGACAAACAGCTTATTTGATATGTTATGCCTCAAGGATTTAAAAAATCTCCTATTTATTTTCCTCAAGTATTACACACTGATACTGATTTGGTCTTTACAAGTTACCTACAATTCTGTCTTTTGGGAAGGAAAGTTGGGCAATCCTACTTCCCTAGTGATATTGCCTCTGAAACCCAAGGAGGGGTCGCTATGAGTTGGGCCCGACTCAACGGCATATAACAACAACAAGCAAAGGACTTATCTCTAAGATTTATAGAAAACTCCAATGGCACAACACCAAAGGAATTAATAATCCAATTGAAAAATGGGCAGAAGACATGAATAAACACTTCCCTAAGGAGGATAATCAGATGGCCAGCTAATACATTTGAACATAGAACTAAAAATAGCAAACAACAATGGACCACTAATACACAAGATGACATAACCCAGAAACCACAGCTATGGACATAGCTTACAAGACTGTAAACAGGGAACCAGAGACATCAGTTAGCAAGTGAGGACAACTACAAACCAAAAAGAGGGAAAATACTGTGTAGTTACAGAACTTCTAAATGGTGAGGAAGTCGAGTGTTGCAAGATAGAATAGATTGTTCTAAACCCAGGGAGAAAATTATAAATCACAGGGTAACATCAAAGAAAAAAGGATAACCCTTCATATCACAATAAAAAAAGAGGACAAGCACAAATATTCAGCATATACTAAAACAACAGCAACAAAAGAAATGATAATACAATTCATAAACATAATAAGCTCAGCACAGAAAATAATATGGAACAAAGAAACCAGAACAACATGAAAAAAGACATAGCAAAATGACAACAACCAATTCATACTTGTCAATAATTATACTGAATG
>NW_006922311.1:673379-675637 GCF_000298275.1 Orycteropus afer afer | reverse complement strand
ATGGTCAAATGATCTTTGACAAAGGGCCTAAATCCATTAAATGGGCAAGAAAATGTTTGTTTAATAAATGGTGCTGGCAAAACTGACTTTCCATTTGCAGAAAAATGAAACAAGATCTGTATCTCACACCATACACAAAAACGAACTCCAGATGGATCAAAGATTTAAATGTGAAACATAAAACTATAAAGTTCCTCAAGGAAGAACTAGGGTCAAATTTAGGGGCATAAATAGACTATCAAGCATAACCCAAAATGTACAAACAGCAGAAGAGAAAACAGATGAATAGGACCTTCTCAAAATGAAATGTATGTGCTTCAAAAGCCTTCTTCAAAAGAGTCAAAAGAGAACCTACAGATTGGGAAAAAATATTTGGCAATGACATATCTGCAAGGGACTTATCTCTAGAATTTATAGAAAACTCCAACACCCCAATAACAAAAAGACAAATAATCCAAATAAAAAATGGGCAGAAGACATGAATATACACACACTTCACCAAGGAGAATATTCAGGCAGCCAACAAACATATGAAGAAATGCTCATGATCATTAGCCGTGAGAGAGATGCAAATCAAAACAACAATGAGATACCATCTTGCTCCAGCACTAGTAGCAGAGTTCAAGAAGAAAAAAAAGTACAAATATTGGTGAGGATGTAGAGAGATTAGGACTCTCATACACTGCTGGTGGGACTGTAAAATGGTACAACCACTGTGGAAAGCAGTATAGCAATTCCTTAAAAAGTTGGAATTAGAAATACCATTTGACCCAGCCATTTCATTAGTAGGTATATACCCTAAAGAGGGGAGAGCCATGACAAGAACAGACATATGCACACCCGTGTTCATCACAGCACTATTTATAATAACCAAAAGATGGAAACAACCTAGATGTCTATCAATTGAGAAATAGATAACCAAACTATGGTACATACACACAATAGAATACTATGCAACCCTAAAGAACAACGTAGAATCAGTAAAACACTGCATAACATGGATGAACTTGGAGGACATCATGCTGAGTGAAGTAAGTCAATCACAGAAGGACAAATATTGTATTAGTCTATTATTGTAAAAGTCAAGGAAAGGTTTATCTATGGAAGGAAGTGTTCTTTATTGGTTACCAAGGGTGGGAGGGGAGGGAAGGGAACACTGTTAGATAGGTAGAGATGACTATTGGTTTGGGTGAAGAGAAGGGCAATGTACCAAATGTGAGTAATCAACATGGTGACATTGAAGAAGAGAAAGACAGAGAGAGGTACATGGGAGGTACAGACAACAAAGATGAACCCTTTTGCACATACAGTATTGCATTGTCAGTAAAGGCAACTATGGCTATACAGATGGATAGATGGGTGGACAGGCTGAACTATTAGGTATGTCTATGAAGCAGGGAATGTACCCAAGATCGTGTATAGGGTTGACAGACAATGGTCCTATAAGTGTATTTGTATGATCTGTAAGAATTCCCAGGTGTATAGTAGAGATGAAAAGGGACAATGTTGTAGTCACTTCTTGGCCAAAACCAGCTACCCAGAGGGACTGAGTAGTTGAACCATGCACTCAGTACCATAGTCACAGTGGACATCAAGCTCAACTGGCATAACATTGTTCCACTTCCTACTTTGGCAAGTAGAGACTGGGATCTCAAAAGCTTGCAAGCAGCCATCTAGATGCAACAATGGCTCTCTCCTTATCTAGAGCAAAGAGGAATGAAGAATGAAGAAAACCAAAGATTCATGGAAACAATTAGTCCTAGCGACTTGTACACCATGCAATCTGCAGTATATACGATTATGAGACCAGAACTACATGGTGCCTGACTACCACTGTCAACCACTTAGAGGGGGATCTATGTAGTAGATCCTGGATAGAGAGGGAGAACAATATGGAACAAAACCCAAAATCATTTGGGAAAAAAAGGGAGGGGGGACCAGGTTTGCTGGTCTACTAGAGCCTAGTGGAACCACTGGGACTATGGCCCCTAGCTGCCTTCAGGTCTGGAATTGAACCCACACCTGTGGCTTCCAGCCAAACAAAACACAAGTATATGAGTTGAACTTTTACCTGAGGTAGATACACTCCTTGGAGAGAACAATCATGGGAGAAAGAAGGGCTCTTTATGCACAGGGAGACAGCTCAGGGCACAGGAGAGTATGGAGGGATGGTCACTGGGAAGAGGTAACTATGGAGAGGACTTGGGAGGGGAGCTGCTGCATTGTGGTAAATTGTAGTCAGTGTCATGAGACAAAGT
>NW_006922311.1:666953-673267 GCF_000298275.1 Orycteropus afer afer | reverse complement strand
TGTGTGTTTCACTATACATAAATTATATTTCAATAAAATGCATTTAAAAAAAATTAAGGTGTACCTGACTCAAGTAATGATATTTTCAATAGGTCATATGTATGTGAAAGCTGGGCAATGAATAAGGAAGACTGAAGAAGAATTGATGCACCTGAATTGTGGTTTTGGCAAAGAATCTTGAAAATATCATTGACTAGTAGAACAAACAAAGCAATTTTGGCAGAAATTCAGCCGGAATGCTCCCTCGCAGCTAGAATGGCCAGACTTCATCTCATATACTTTGATCCCATTTTCAGAAGGGACCAATCCCTGGAGAACTAGATCATGTTTGGTAATGTGGAGGGTCAGTGAAAAAGAAGAAGGCTCTCAAGGAGATAGATTGACAAAGTAGTTACAAACAATGGGCTCAAGTACAGCAAGGATTCTGAGGATGGCACAGGACCAGGTAGTGTTTCATTCTGTTGTACATAGGGTCACTATGAGTCAGATTCAACTTGATAGCACCTAAGAGCAACAACATTGTTTTAAAATAATATGTAATTCCAAGCCACCCTGTTTGTAACCATGTATACTTGTTATCTTTACTGAATAAATGCCTTTTGCACTCTTTGCTCTATGGAACATTGTGATGAGATCCTCTGTATCACGTATTTCCCAATTCATGAACTGTTTTCTCTTTTAATAAATCTCTTTGCTTTTACTTGAAGCAGACTCCATAATTATCTCTATGACAAAAAAATGAAAGTAATTTTTGATAAAGCAATTTTTCTTCAGCCAAAACTATGAGGGACACATTACTGAATAGACAGAAAGATATCCAAGAGACCTTAAAATTATAATGAATTAACAGTTTCCTATCCCATCCCATCATAGAGCCATGCTGATGTACACACAACTTTCAAAATCAATTTCAGTCCAGAATTGAAGGACAAAATTAGATCTCAGTCCTCTCACTTTAATTCTCTTACTGATTCTTCTTTAGCCGTCATTAAGCTATTTTGTAGCTTTCTTTTCCCAAATTGTTACCTCCTTTATGCATACTCATAGACAAAAAGAGAGCACATTGAGGGCTTCTGTGTTTGAAAGTTGATCAATTTGATTTTGTTTTTTAAGGAATACTTGCTTTGTGGACATCACAATGGAAGATATTGGAAAATGTTAACATCAAAAGCATAGTCTTTTTCCTTTTGTTCAGACATTACTGAAATAGGTTCACATTCACTACTTCATTGGTGATTCAAAAGCAAAGGCAAATAAGAAGAAATGCAGAAGATCTTTTTTTTAAAATGTGAGAAAGTTTTTGTGCTAACATTAGAGAAAAGGTAAACTATAACTTAGGCACTAAAAAGTAAAGTTCAACAAGTTGAATGAAAATGAGGGAAGATTTCTGGGATTTATACTACATTGAAGGTATAGTATAAATAAAAGATTTGCAGATGTGAGCATGTTAGGCAGAAAAGCCATAGATAAATTTGAAAAGCAGTATAATCTAATAATGATAACAACTAATATATACTGTTAATCACTTAAATGTGTGTGTGTGAATCTAGTCTTCATAACGACCCTATAGTTTAGGGATTACTAGTATCATCATTTGACAGATGAGGACCTAGAAGTCCATAAGGATCAAGTAAGTTTCTCAAGGTCACCCATCTAGGAAATTGCAGAGACCAGGTTTAAACTAATCATTCTGGATCCGGAGACCACCTGGAAAGGACTCACATTTGAACCCTGCTGGATACTAACGAGGAGCCCTGGTGCCACAGCAGTTCAGTGATTGTCAGCTAACCAAAAGGTCAGTGATTTGACTCCATGGATAAAGAAGTGATAGTCTGCATCCATAACGATTATGGCCTGAGAAACAGAGTTCCACTCTGTCCAATAGGGGGCTATGAGTCAGAATTGACTTAGCAGCAATGCAAATTTTATGTACTAGCTGTGTGCACTTGGGTGAGTTATTTAATTTCTATAGGCTTCAATTGCTTGAACCAGAATATGGAATTATGATGGAACCATCTCATATGTTTAAAAGGTATTCATAGAATTGCTGAATGTTCCTTACTAAGTGCTTGACAAATATTACTTATTATTACTGTTATTCTTATTTTTGTTGTGGTTTTTGTTAGTGTTATAAACGGTGACATATATATTCTTCTAGTGAGGAATTTCAGTTAAGGTTTGGAATAGAGGTTTAGCACAAATATCACATACCCTTCAATATCCACACAAAAGTGGATGTTCACACAAAAGTGGATGTTGGTGTCTGTACAATCCTGAGGGACTGGAATAAAACCTTATATAGGTATTTATTGCTTAATGTCCACAACACATTCTTTGAAATAGGACATTATGTGGTTTGGGCTTTGTGTTAACACCATATTAAAACCTGTGAGCTTGATTGTGGCCATCTTTACTGCTGCTGTCACTGCTGCTGCTACTGCTGCTAGAGCTACTGGTAGAAGCAAGAGAAGTGGCCACTGGCAGTGGTCATGGCTGAGAGAGAGGCAGCAGAAAAAAAGCAAGAGGAAGCAAATAGAAAATGCAGCACACTCAGTGCTGTCTGTTATTCTGCTCTCCTTAGTGGCAGGAGCAACCTGGGCTCTGCAGCCGCCACTGCCATGGCCCACCTGCCTGTCAGACAAAGTCTGAGAGCACACACCCACAGCCATGGCCTCTGCCTCACCTACCTGCAATCCACCTGTGGTCCAGTGCTGCAAGAGTCTGGATCTGGGGTCTTTAAAAGTATTAGGCTTAAATAATAAACAAAAGACGAGCTGCTTTCCCTTCAGATGGGAAAAAAAAAAAAAAAAAGTCCTTATAGGATCATTTCAAGGACTTGAAAAAAAAAGTATGGAATCATATCATGGGCTTTTATGCAGTCTGACATTACCTAAACTGACATTAAGCTAAGGCATACTTACATGTCTTTGTATTACAAGATCTCACAAGGTCTGGAGAGAATCTAATTCAATAAATAGTAATGGTGAACAAATGGGCTTGCTCATCCGCCCTGCCTCTCTTAATCTGGACTGGAATATCTACAGGGCTGTCATGGAACCCAGTGAGATAATTAAATGGTGTCTGTAGCTCTCCATTCAATGTAAAATGGAAGCATCGTACTACAATTGCTATAGCAGAGTGCGGGTAGGAATGGATGGAACCTCCTCCCTTAACCACTTGAGGCATCAGTTAAGAAAAAATAGTCAAAATACGTGTTGCTTGGAGGGAAGTTCAGACAAATATCTCTGCAGAGTGGGCTTGCCCCCTCCTTCCCAAAGCACTGTCATCTGTGAGACACTTTTGCTGATAAGATTAAATCCTATAGAAAGAGCCTTTCTGAAGAAAGTCAGAACTGCCAGCTTCATACCCTAAGGATTTGAGATTTCACTACAATCGATGTGCTCAGTCTACCTCCTGTATTTCTAGCTATGATTCTTAAATTGGTATCTCACTTTTATAAGCCATACTCTTGGTTGATGTTTTAAAAAATAAAAACTTTTTAAAATTTAAATGTAAACAGTTAAAACATACAAATCTAACACATTTCTAGATAAAAATATGGGAGTAGTGAAGGCAAATCCTACGCAAACAAACTAAAAGAGTTTTAAGTCACAAAAAATAGACCCTTTCCTTGAAAAATATAAAAATAAATCTGAATCCAGTGACTTTGCCATAACCTAAATTACTTTAAAGAAATTTACTTTTGGTGTCTGTGATGGTTATGTTTTTGTGTCAACTTGGCTGGACCTGGTTGAGTGGCTGGACAACTGGTGGTAGTTATTCCCCATGATGAGACTGGCAATCAACTCCATGGTGGGATCTACCACAAGCAGCTGAGTAGCTGCCTTTGAGATGTGGTCTGCTTCCTGTATATAAGGAGAAGCCTTAGGAATGGTCTCTATCCTTGGCACGCAAAGACCCTGCATGTAGCCGTGAAGTTGCTCAGCAGCCTGCTATGCTCTGCTGAGCTTGGGACTTACAATGGACTTAAGTTAATTGCCTGCCATGTGGTTTGGTAACATTAGGACTGTGCCTTTTTACTTGTCAACCTTGGGGCTTCTCAGCCTCAGCAGCCACCAGCTGAGTGAAGAAACGCCTCTAACTACAATGGGCCGGGAGCAGGAGGCAGAGCTAGATGCCAAGGTTGAGGGGCTTTCACCCAGCCCCTAGGGCTTGGCACTTTGAACTTGGACTTAAAGCCTTCAAATTGTAAGAATAAACTGCTGTTTGTTAAGGCCATCCCATTGGTGGTATATTTCTTGTCAGAGCAGCACTAGGTAACCAGAACACTGTCTAAATATACAACCCTTTCCAAGAAGTTTCCAGAAGCACTGAAAGAGAGGCAGAAGGAAGAAGACAATTAAATAGCATGAAACTCAGTACAGAAAAGCAATGTTATTGCAACCATAATCATTTGCTGGCATCATTAATTTCTAGCAGCTGCCTTAAACTCATGCCTCTTCACCATTGCTATGTGTCCAGTATCTTGGAACACTTGGAAGCAGAAAGCACTAATTTTCATGACCCTATTATTACTGAGTTGAGGAATATAGAAACCTGGTGAGGTAGTAACTAAAAAGCAATTCAGAAGAAAGATGACTTTTAAGGTGGCAAGATGTCAAGATAAGATGTTATGTTAAGTACAGGACATTACTGTTTTAAAGAATCGCATATGTCCATTAGGAAGAAATCTCTTGCTGAATTTTAGCCCTTTCTTCCTAAAAGCACATTACTATCCTGGGAAGGAAGGTTGGGCAATCTACTTTTGTAGTGATACCACTGCAGAAATGCAAAGAGGGGTCTCTATGAGTCAGATCCAACTTGACGGCAGTGAGTATTACTTATAATAGTTTAAGACAGATTTTGTAATGCATATGCTACTTTTGGGAAGTAGGATTTGTTCTTTTTGGCCACATGATTGACTGACTTAGCAAACTTTTGTGAGAAGCTGTGCCTTATATAATTATCCACAATTTTTTTGTTCTTTTGTTTCAAATTCACACACCAGTTGTAGTAGTTAAGATGTGTGTCAATTTGGCTGGGCCTGGTTGAGTGGCTGGACAGCTGGATGTAGTTATTCCCCAAGATGAGACTGGCAATCAGTCCCATGGTGGAAGCTACTGGAACAGCTGAGTAGTTGCTTTAGGGATGTGGTCTGCTTCCAGTATATAAAAAGCAGCTTTGAGGAAGGTCTGTTTTTTGGCATGCTTGATCCCTGCACATAGCCAAGTAATTGTTTAGCAGCCTGCCATGTTCTGCCAATCTTGGGAATTTTTCTGGACTTGAATTAGTGGGTAACACTAATTCAAGTTGTTGGGTAACATTGGGACTGTGTCTTTTTATTTGTCTACCTTGGGTTTGTCAGCGTCAGCAGCCAGAAGATGCCTGAGTGAACAAAACCCTCCAGCTTCAGTGGCCAGGAGCAGGAGGCAGAGCTGAAACCCAAGGTTGAGGGGCTTTCACTAGCCCCTAGAGCCTTGCACTTTGAACTCTGACTTCTAGCCTCCAAAACTGTAAAAGAATAAACTCCTGTCTGTTCAAGCCATTCCATCTGTAGTATATTTTGTTAGAGTGGCACTAGGTAACCAAAACACCAGTTATTAGAGTGTGATGCATTTCATGTATTCAGTCAATCAGTCACTATTTCAAGAAATGTTTCTTTGTATGTGTGTGTTTGTGTATGTGGGTGTGTGTCTATTAGGTATTGGATTGCAATGATTAGCAAGATAGTCTTTCTGCTTATAGATTTTTACATTTTAATAAACAAGATTGTTACTACTTACCCAACAACCAAAGTAAAATTGCACCTGTAGTAATTGTTGCAAATGAGACGTGTATGACACTGTAGTAGTTGTTGTTACTTGTTATCTAGAACAGTATCATAGTTAGCAATTGCCTCAATTCAGGCTAGGTGACATGGATAATAGGAGAAAATCACTGCCTATTTTCGAATCTGAAAGTCCCTAAGTAGTGCAAACAGTTGATAGGCTTGGCACCACCACAGGGGCACTTGAAAGAAAGGCGTGGTGTTCTACTTTTGAAAAATCAAGCACTGAAAACCCTATATAGAGAGCACAGGTCTACTCTGACACACGTGTGGTTGCCATGAGTCAGATTCTACTTGATGGCAAATGCTCAGGTTGGGTGTTTCTTTTGTATTGTTTTTTAATTTATTTATTCAGAATCTAAAGTCTAAAGCTGAGTGAAACATTTTCTTACAATAGATAAAAATAGTTCCATTTGGTTTCTGAAATCTTCATAAAGACTTATAAATTTCTGTAGAGTCTTCATTTTATATATGCTACTAATAATTT
>NW_006922311.1:653364-663303 GCF_000298275.1 Orycteropus afer afer | reverse complement strand
GGGGCTGGTGCGGGATCGGGCAGTGTTTCGTTCTGCTGTGCATGGGGTCGCTATGAGTCGGAAACGACTCGACGGCACTTAACAACAACAACAATAATTAGGGAGCTCTGGTAGCATAGTTCCTAAGGCACTGGACTGCTAACCAGAAAGCTAGCAGTTCAAACCCAGCAACCACTCCTCAGAAGGAAGGTTGAGCAATCTACTTCCATAGTGATACTGCCTCAGAAACCCAAGGAGGGGTCTCTATGAGTCGGGTCCAACTGGCCAACATATAACAACAACAACAACTAATAATTAGAAAACACAAAACTTTTCTCTCTTCCTAGCTATCCTCTATCACAATGCTAAAAATTCAGAACCTGGTGATTATGAAAGCTGAAATTGTATTTTACCAAGATAATGTGAAATATAAAATGTATTTAAAAAAAACCCAATGAAATACTCATCATTAAGTTCAAACACACCTTGTATGTTTTTAGTGAGAACTAGAAATGAGTCCTAAATTTGATGTTTTGTTTACTTGTCAAAATTTGGTCCTGTCCATTGAAAATCATAAAATATCAGACAAAGAAACATAATAAATTCATCATTCTAATAACACCATTTATTGAAAGCAATTTCTTTGTTCATCAGTGAGGTGATAGCAGAATTATTTTTCATTTTTCTTATAGATATCACCAATAAAGATAGACATTCCTAAATGACTATTTTAAATGCCTGTCCTAGAAATACAAGCCAGACACTGATCAAAAAAAATCTCTTGTTCCTGAAATCACTTTCATGTTATGACACCTTTCAGTATCTGGATTTATGGACCTGTCTAGATTCCCATAATAATCACAGGGTAATGAATCCCTTTGGTCAGATAGCTGCAGGCTCCAAAATAGATTATTTGTTTTCAGGAGAAAAAAATGAGTGGACACAAACACAATATAATGCTTAGCTTAATGGACTCTTTGTTTTTCTTTTATTAAAGTGTTCTATGATCATATCAGAGGTAGTCATTGTTTTTATACCAGAAGATAAAAACTCAAAATAAAATGGCACATTTGCATCTCTGCCAAGGAATTTTTAGTCATTGTGAAAAATACAAGACTTGTCTTAAAACTAATTACTTTATGATGTATTTCTTTAAACTAAAATGTGTTAATCTTAGGCTGAAATGCATATCATAACTGTAATTCATTTTCTTCATCAGTTTGCACATGACCAACATTTATATCAAGCAGAGCAAGTAAATAAAACCCGTCTTATTCTTCTGAAAGCTCATAGTCTTAATAATAGACTTATTAATGACTGCTTTATTTAAACTATTAGACTTTAATCTTATCTGGATCACTTAATTAAACATACAAGGTCATTTAGAAATTCTGCTGTTTGGAAAGTGTGCAAGCTAAAACTCTACTATCTAGAACACTACTCATCTTTATGCAGAACTGGATAGAACTGTAAAAAAAAAAAAAAGCCTCCCCCCACCTTTAATTTGACATATAAGGAGTTCTGGTGGCATAGTATTTAAGGCATTTGGTTGCTAATCAGTAGGTCAGTGGTTCAAACCCATCAGCCATTCTGTAAGAGGAAAATGAGGCAATCTATTTCTGTAAAGATTTACAACCTTGGAAACCCAATGGGGGTGGCTATGAGTCAGAATTGATTTGATGGTAGTGGTTTTGTTCTGTTTTGTTTTTAATTTGACATATAATAATAATAGACACTTAGGTGGTGTTTGGAGTCCTTTTACAGTGTAAATTATTAATGTGTTCAGAAGCTAAGCAAAAATCTGGAAGCTTGAGTCCACCCAGAGATCCCTTAGGTCTGCCTATCTACTTCTGAAAAATCAGCCATTTAAAATCCTTTGGAGCACAGATCTATTCTGACACATGTAGGATTGCCATGAGTTGCAATTGACACTATGGCAACTGGTGGTGGTAAATGTAGTGTTCCAGGCACATGTTAACTCTTTTAAGGCTTCCACAAACCAGTAAGATGGTACTTACCTTGAAAAATCAAATCCTTACTTCTATGACAGCAAATGGGAGCTCTGGTAGTGTAGTGCCTAAGGCACTTGACTGCTAACCAGGAGGCTGGCAGTTCAAACCCACCAGCCACTCCTCGGAAGGAAGATGGGGCAATCTACTTCCGTAGTGATACTGCCTCGAAAACCCAAGGAGGGGTCGCTATGAGTCGGGTTCGACTCAATGGCACATAACAACAACAACATGACAGCAAATGTGTTGATCAATTCAAATCAATTTATTATCAATTCTGATTCCCTTTTGTTCTGACAACAGCTGCACATACAGCTCTTCTTCCTTTGATGCTAACCACCTGAATCTAGGTCAGACATCACAAGTCATACTTCCAAGTCTGCCCAAGACCTCAGATGCCAGCTGCAAGCTTGGGGTTCCCAGAACATCAAGGATTGCCCTTAGTTCTGACTTGCTGTCTCCCTCTACTCTTTTGGCTTGATGATTTGCTAGAACTAATAGAACTCTGTAAAGTCCTATATTTATTATTACAGTTTTATGATAGCAAAAATAATGTAAATGAAGTGATGCATAGGGCAAGGTCTGAGATGATTCCCAATACAGAGCTTGCATTACCAAAAAGGGACATGCCAAATCCCTACATGCATGGATGTCTATCACCAACAAAAAGTTCCATGGAGATTCCTTTCCAAAGTCTTTATTGGGTCTTCATTATGTAGGCATGATTGACTGAACTCAATCTTAAGCTGTCCCCTGAGAACTGATATTAGGTGGTGCATCTTTCTGGGTTGGCCCAAGTGTTATGTCATTAGTATAAACCCACAGGTATTATCTAGAGACTTCATCAAAGACACTTTGATCACTGGAAAAATGACAAGGTTTCAGAGGCTATTTGTCAAGGAAACAAGGACAAAGAACAAATTCTTCAGGTAGAAAAATTCTTTACCCCAGTACTCCACAAGTGAAGGGGACTTGAAGCTCACTTACTGATGAAGAACAAAGACCACAGTCTTCAGTATGGATTACATCTCAACATAAAGAAAGCAAAAATCCTCACAATGGGATCAATAAGCCATATCATGATAAACAGAAAATATTGAAGTTGTCACGTGTTTCATATTGCTTAGATCAACAATTAATGCCCATGACAGTGTCAGTAAAAAGTCAAATGGCATGTACCTGTAGGCTCAGGACCATGGTCAGAAGGGATACCAAGCTCAATTGACACAACATATTGTTCTACATCATACTTTGGTGAGTAGACACTGGGGTCTTAAAAGTTTGCAAGCAGCCATCTAGTTGCAATGATGGGTCTCTCCTCATCCATAGCAAAGAATAATTTAGAAGAAAAAAAAAAAAAAGGTGCATGGAAACAATTTGTCCAAGGGATTGGTAGACCATGTGATCCTGAGCCTATATGACCATGAGACCAGAAGAACTAGATGGTGCCTGGCTACCACTGTCAACCACTCGGAGGGGTATCAGTGCAAGAGATCCTAGATAGAGTGGGAGAACAATGTGATACAAAACTCAAAATCATAAAAAAACAAGACCAGGTTTCCTGGTCTGATAGAGCCTGGTGAGACCACTGAGACTATGGCCCACAGTTACCCTTCAGATCTGGAATTGAACTCGCTCCTGTGGCTTCCAGCCAAATAATAGGCATATAGAGTGAACATTTACATCAGGTAGATACAGTCCTTGGAGTTATCAATTGTGAGAGAACAGAAGCATTTCTACAGGGAGATAACACAGGGGAGAGAGAGTGCATGGGAAGGAAGGATACAAGGAAGAAGTAACTATGGGGAGGAAATGGGAAGAGAGCTGTTATATTGTGGGGAATGACTGTCAATGTCACAAAACAAAATGTGTATGAACTGCTGAATGGAAAATGAATTTGCTCTGTAAACTTTCACCCAAATCACAATAAAAATTTTAAAAAAGAAAATATGTTGTGAACTGATGTCCAAGTACTGCAAAAAAAAAAAAAAAAAAAAAAAAGTCAAAAGGCATATTGCATCAGGCAAATGTGATGCAAAAGGCCTCTTTAAAAAACAAACATGTCACTTTAATGACTAAGGTGCCTTTGACTCAAGCCATGGTATTTTCAGTCATCTCATATGCATGCAAAATCTAGACAATGAAAAAAGACCACAGAAAAATCGATTCACTTGATTTATGATGTTGGCACAGAATACTGAATGTACCATGGACTGCTAGTAGAATGAGCAAATCAGTCTTGGAAGAAATACAACCAAAATGCTCTTCAGAAGTTGCTCTTTAGAAGTTAATATGGTGAGACTACTTTGCTTGCTTTGAACATGGACCAAGAGGGACCAATCCCTGGGGAAGAACATCATGCTTGGTAAAGTAGAGGTCAGTGAAAAAGAGAAAGACCCTTCTTGTACAGTCTAGTTGAAATTAAAAGAGCTTTCATTGAGAGGTAAGACAAATTGAAAATTGGAAATCACAAATTTAAAAGGATTCTGAACTAAGTGATACAAGGAAGAAATAGTTCAATAACTTTATACAAGAAAATACAAAGAAATTCAGTGATTGGTTGACATTTAGGTAATGGTTCCAAAATTGGGTGATGGTTTATCTGACAGGCAGGAGATTACATGTTTCTAAAGTTCTTTTTTTCAAAATTTACAATGTAAGCATTAAATTGGGTCCAGTAGTTAAGTTGTGTGTCAGCTTGGCTGGGGCTGGGTTTGAGTGGTGGGCAGCTAGATGTAGTTATTCTCAATGATGAGACTGATAATCAGCTCCATGGTGGAATCTACTGGAGCAGCTGAGTAGCTGCCTTAAGGTTGTGGTCTGCTTTCAGTTTATAAGATGAACCAGTGAGAAATGTTTCAGGAGCTTTTGGCATGCTTGGACCCTGCATGTAGCTGAAGCTTTATTCAGCAGCCTGCCATGTTTCTTGCTGATCTTGAACTGTCTCTGGACTTGAACTAGTGGCATTCATGTTGTTTGGTAATTTTGGAACGGTGACATTTTATTTACTTGCTTTGCTTGATATAAACCTTGATCATGTGCAAATTGATGAAGAAAATGAATTACAGTTATGATATGCATTTCAACCTAAGATTAACACATTTTAGTTTAAGGAAATACATCATGAAATAATTGGTTTTAAGAGAAGTCTTGTATTTTTCAAAATGACTAAAAATTCCTTGGCAGAGATGTAGCTTCAGTAGGTAGGGAGCAAGAGGCAGAATTGAAGTCCAAGGTTGAGGGGCCTTCACCCATCCCTTAGGACTGCCACTTTGAACACAGACTGCTACCCTCCTAAACTTTAAGAGAATAAGTAGCTGTTTGTTAAAGCTTGTCATTTCTAGTGTTTTCTGTTAGAGCAGCATAGGAGGGCCAAAATATTGGATATATCTGGCTTCGTGTGAAACATCATGAGACCCTCTTGGGGTGACTGCAAGGAGGACAAGGGTAATTCTAAAGTTTGTTTTGAGTAAACATCTGTTCTGAAAATTATTTTGGACCTGGATCCTTAGAAGGCAAGCAAAACCTGTCAGCAAACAAAATTACATTATTATCTGAAATTGTTTACCAAGTAATTTCTCAGGATATAGTGGAGAGTTACAGGAACAGCGATATAGTGGAGAGTTACAGTAATGGCAAGCTTTATTCCTGATGCAAAGGTTACTTTTCATTCAAAATGGTGTTTTACCATCAGACCTTAATATAGCCACAATTCCATGCCAGGAGTCCCAACTTAATTTAGGGTGTTCTTACCCACCTTCAATGAGATGGATTGACACAGTGTCTACAATAGTGGGTTCAAACATGCCTAGTATTTTCTGAGAGTGGCATAGGACCATGCAATGTTCGTTCTGTTAAACATGATGTTACTATGATTCAGAACCAATTTGACACAATAAAATAATTTTTACAAAACTCATTATACAGATGAACTGAAGGCTAGGGACTATAGAGAATTGCCATGGTCAATAGCTGGGTACTTGTAAAGATAGAAGAAGGTACTCAGGTCTCCTGACTGATGGTGGAGGGTATCTAAGAAAATTGTGAGATCTTATTTTATGCTGCTGTAGAGCCACTGTAAACAAAGCTTTCTGTCACTATTTTTTAGGGTCCTTATTTATCGATACAGGAGCTCTGGTAGCATAGTGCCTAAGGCACTTGACTGCTAACCAGAAGGCTGGTGGTTCAAACACAACAGCCACTCCCCGGAAGGAAGATGAGGCAATCTACTTCTGTAGTGATACTGCCTTGGAAGCCCAAGGGGGGGTCATTATGAATCGGGTCTGACTTGACGGCACATAACAACAACAACAACAGCATTTATTGATACATTCATTCACTTCACTCTGATTCATTCTAACCAAGAAGCACAAACAAGAAAATTCCAGCACAAAAGGTAATGTTTTAATTCTTTCTCCATCTCCATGGAGGGCTAGGAGCTCTGGTGGTGTAGGCAAGGTGTAGACTGTTAACCAGAAGCAAACCCATTTGACTGTTCAAACCCACCAGCCACTCCTTGGAAGGAAGGTTGGGCAATCTAATTCCGTAGTGATATCACCTCGTGAACCGAGGAGGGGTCACTATGAGTCAGATCTGACTTGACAGCAGTAAGTTTCTGAGTAATACTGTAAAATTACATTTTTGGAAATTAGTTAAGAACCCCAAATGCCTCTAAGTAACTACCTAGCAGTGGGTTCAATCAAGCTTTAATTACATTTAAATCTTCTGTTGTTATTATAATTACTTTTCTTCCTTACCAGTTAAAGAAATCATTTATCTACAAAGTCTGCTGAAAACATGAGAAACATTTTGAAACAGTGATTTAAATAGATGGAATTATATTAACAATTTTTAAATAACCCTGGTCAATAAGTAATATATTTCATAGTGAGGTCTACACACAATAAGCTCAGTTATGGCTGTTTTCCTCCATTTCTTCAACTCATACCACCTCCTAATTGCTTTAATAGTGACCTGCCTGTCTCTGGTCACTGCACCTAAGGTTGATCTTCTAGATTTTTTTTTGTTTCTTAGTAGACAAGTGTCATGCTGCATTGCAGGCAATTGGATTCCAGAATGTCCTTAGAGAATTTCTTCCCTGCCCTGTTTGCAGTCACCCTGTTCATCCCATAATAGAGCTCTGCCATCTATCCTGTGCACATTTCTAGCTCGGCAAAAAATGAATTACTTTAGGTACAGCTTCAAAGTTGTACTCATTCAATGTTACAAATGGTTCTTGGCTGACATTGATGAAACTCTTCAAATTCCTGATGGGACATTGGTGACAAGGATAAATCTCATAGGCGTGTGTGCAGGCAGCCGTTTGAGTTGAGAAAAAGTAAATTTTAAACTTTAACGTATAGGTCACCTTTAGATTAACATGATTTCAACCATTATCAACATTTAATCATTTTCCATTATATCCAACAATAGATATATGTCATTTGATTAAGCAAATACCAATTGTCACAATGATATAACATATTGTTAAATGAAATAATATATAGTACATTTAAAATGTTTAGGAGCTTTGGTGTCATAGTGCCTAAGGCATCTGACTACTAACCATAAGGCTGGTGGTTCAAACCCACCAGCTGCTCCTTGGAAGGAAGATTGGGCAATCTGCTTGTGTAGTGACACTGCCTCGGAAACCCAAGGAGGGGTCGCTATGTGTCGGATCAGACTTGATGGCAGTGAATTTGGGTTTTTTTTTGTTGTTTAAATGTTTGAAAAGGAATTACTTTTTGAATATATTATAGCACTCTAGTATAAATGTATTGTAATTTTAAATGGGTTATCATTACTGATTCACTTATCCATCTTTACTACATCAAAAGCACTAATAGATAAAAGATAAAAGAAATAAGCAAATAAGTTATAGGGTCACTATGTTTTGGAGATGACTCAATGGCAGCTAACAACAAGTAAATAAATAAATGCAAAGACAAGTGCACTCTCTCCTTCATCTCACTAATACTTGAACTTCAAAAAACAACTGCTATTGTTGTTAGTATTATGTTTCTTCTCCATTATTGAGCATCTAGTCAATTGCCAGGACATGCTGATTTTACTATTTTCTTTTTAAAACAAAATATACTGTCTTTCCCTCAACTACACTATTAAAATCTAAGTACTCTTCATTTGTACTCTAACTTAAGGTTTTTCCCATTGAAAGTTGTCTTTAATAAAACCAACAGCAACGTATTTTTTCTTTTTTTAGACAAACAAGGACCTCCATAGCCTGACCCCAAATGTTGGTCCAGCCTCATCTTTGACTTCCATCTCATGATTTACATTCCAAGAGCACTCTGTACCCATTCCTATGGGCTATGTAGCTTGGCTTTGTGACTTTGAATTATGCTCACAGCATAAAAACATCTTCCTCTAGGTCTTAACCTACTTCTCAGTTACAAAGCAAAGCTCAGTTTTCTTCCTCTAGGGAATCTTCTGTCACTCCTTGAATGATCCTCCATATAAAATTAAGGGAACTTTTAATCCTATTGCATCTGGTACTTTAACATTCCATTTGCAGTAAACGTTCAGTTCCAATTCCATGACAAAATTATTAGCTTCTTCATTATGGATATTTCTTATTCATCTTTTATTTCCTTCACCTAACATGGTGCCTGATTCATAGAAAACAAAATGAATGGAGACTGACCTCAGTTGACCTTTTGGGCACATCTATTCTGTCACTTTTCAGTCAGATTAAAAGTCAGTTTCTCCAGAACACCCTTCACAACATTCAAACACATAATTAAGAGTAATGTTTTGTTTATAAATAAAAAGTAAAGAAAAACAGGGGACTTCCAGTAAGATGGCAGAATAAACAGACAAGCTACCCACACCCTCTTCAACAAAGAAAAGAGAAACCAGACAGAGATACAGAAGATAATCCTAGAGCCCTGAGCTTTGAAAGGAAGGATATAGAAGTGGATTAAACACCAACTCATAGAAGAACCTGAATAAAAAGAGTGAATAAAGAGACAAATGGAGCTGTAAACTGTCAGCTATCCTGACGGCAATGACGGTTTGAATATTTACAAGTGGTGTTAGGACCTGTTGTTGTTGTTGTTGTTATGTGCCGTGAAGTCGGATCTGGCTTATAGCGATCACCCCTTCTTGGATTTCTGAGGCAATATCACTAAGGAAGTAGATTGCCCAACCTTCCTTCTGAGTTAGGACCTGAGCAGTAACTAAAAATTAGCCCTGCTCACCAAAGGCTGAATGGACAACTGCATTGATGGCTGATGTCTAAAAAGTGAAACAACAAAGGAGACAACAAAGGAGCAATGGATTTTTGGCTGTCCAGAGGTGCAGCTATTTGAATATTTACAAGCAGTGCAGCTATTTTGGAGATTTAAAGTGATGGCATTCAGATCCTAGTGACCTAACAGACTGCTTGCGGAGAGCAGCACAGCACGGGCAAACAAACTGGAGGCTGATGACTAGAAAAGTACAACATTTTCCTTGTTATTCTTATACTCCCCACCCTCAGTGAAGAGAGGTGCAGCCACCCCCCTCAAACACCCACCCATCAGGAATTCCATCCCAGTCTGTGCTCTGACAGAGCCTGGGTTTCCTGCCTCACCCCATTCCAGATTTTTTGGTTTCTGTTTTTGTTTTTAAATTATTCTTTTTTGTATGCTTTTTATTTATTTTTTTAGTCTTTATTTTTCACTTCCCAGGTTCTAGTTTTTGTTTTTTTCTCTTCCCTTTTCCTGGTCCTCATCTTTTTTTCATTCTTTTGGTTCCTCCCATCCTTTGTTTCTCTTTTCACATTTTTTTATTTTTTTTCTTTATTATTCTTTTACTCTAGTACTTTTTTCTTATTCTCCCTTCCCCAGAAAAATGTTTTTCTTCTCTCAATTTATTGTCTTTTCAAAATATTTCTTTAAATATTTCTTTTCATTTATTGCCTGCAGGTTTGTTTCTTCTTCTTTTTTTTTTT
>NW_006922311.1:648293-652278 GCF_000298275.1 Orycteropus afer afer | reverse complement strand
TGTTGGATTTTATCAAAAGCCATTTCTGTATCTATTGATAGGATCATGTTTCTTTTCCTTTATTTTACTTTTGTGATGGATTATATTGATTGTTTTTCTAATGTTGAACCATCCTTATATACTTGGTTTTAACCTCACTTTGTCATAATGTATTATTTTTTGGATATGTGGTTGGAGTCTATTGGCTAGGATTTTGTTGAAGATTTTAATCTATATTTGTGAGGGATATTGGTCTGTAGTTCTCCTTTACAGTGATGGATTTGCCTGGTTTGGGTATCAAGGTTATGCTTGCTTCATAAAATGAATTTGGGAGGATTCCATCCTTTTCTGTTCCAGAATAGTTTGAGTAGGATTGGTGTTAGTTCTTCACTGAATATTTGGTGGAATTCTCCAGTGAAACCATATGACCAGGACATTTTTTTTTGTTGGTAATTTTTTTATGACCTGTTCAATTTCTTCTTTTGTTATGGATTGGTTCAAATTTTCTAAATCAGTCTGTGTTAGTTTAGTTAAGTAATACATTTCTAGAAGTCTGTCCATTTCTTCTAGGTTTTCAAATTTGTTGGAGTACAGTTATTCATTGCATCCTGATGTTATTCTTTTTATTTCTGTTGGTTCTGTTATGACATCACCCCTTTCATTATTTATTTGTGTTTGCATCTTCTCTTCCTTTTCCTTTGTTAAGTTTGCCAGTAGTTGGCCGATTTTATTAATCCTCTCAAAGAACCAACTTCTGATATCTTGTTGGTTTCTTCTATTGTTTTTCTATTTCCTGTTTCATTTATTTCTGCTCAAATCTTTATTAATTATTTTCTTGTGGTAACTGTTAGGCTTTCTTTTTTTTTTTTTTTCTTTTCTTTTTCTAATTGTTGAAGATGTTGGTTTAAGTTGTTGATTCTGACTCTTCTTTTTTGATGTGTGCATCTATTGCTATAAATTACCCTCTGATCACTGCTTTTTCTTTGTCTCAAGGATTTTGGTATTTTGTGTTTTTATTCTCATTTGATTCAAGGAAATTTTTTATATCATTTTTTATTTCTTCTATTTCCCATTTGTTTTTGAGGAGAGTGTTCTTCAATTTCCATGCATTTGCTCTTTTTTCATTGGTCTTTCTAGTATTGATTTCTAATTTTATGGCATTATGATCTAAGAAGATGCTTTGTAGTATTTGAATGTTTTAAAATTTATTGAGGCTTACTTTGTGGCCTAATATATAGTCTATCATGGAGAATGTTTCATATGTGCTGGAAAAGTACATATATTGTGCTGTTGTTGGGTGAAGTGCTCTCTAGATATCTATAATGTCAAGTTGGTTGATGGTATTGTTTAGTTCTTCTGCATCTTTGTTAAGTTTCTTTCCAGTTGTTCTATCTCTTATTGAAAATGCTGTATTAAAATCTCCCACTATTACTGTGGAGTCATCTATTTGCCTTTTCAATTCTATTACAGTCTGATTTATGTATTTTGGGGCTCTTTCCTTGGGAGCATAGATATGGTTTGTATCCTGGTCCCTTGTTTCTATTACTTTATCTTACTTCTTTGTGTGAACTGTGATGGTCTTTTGTATCCAAGACAGTGTAGTGGTGTTTTATTTATGTTTAATGTGTGATAGGGAATGTGTGATAGATATCTCTATTATTACTTGTTTGTAAGGAGCACTTGATAGTGAGTTGAGCTGAGTTTTGCAACAGTCTATCATTGGTCAGTTGGTACAAAAGCAAGTGGTATCCCTCACTGAGTGGGTGGGGTGCAGGAGGTGCAGTATAGTCGCACTGTGTTGGAACAGTTGCTATCTTCCACTCAAAACAAAAAAAAAAAAAAACCTGAAAAAAACACCAAAAAACAAGAGAACAAAAAGCTCAAACCATGTAAACAAAGAGAAACTATTGAAAAAAAAAAAATCAATAAATGGGAAGAAAACTTTTCAAAATATATTAACAAAGGATAAAAGAAAAATAATGAGTAAAAGAGAGAGGGGAAAAAAGCCACAATATCTGTAGAAGGAAGAATGAGAGAAAAGAGCAAGAGTAAAAGAATAGGGAAGAAAAAAATGGGAAAACTCCAAAATGTAAAACAAGGGATGGGAAGAATCAAAAGAAAGAAAAAATAAAGGGAAGCCAGAAAAGCAAAGAGAAAAGTAGAAAAACAAATAAAAAATAATTGGGGAAGAGAAAGAGAAGAAAAAATGAAGAAGGAAGGAAGACAGAATTACTTTGAAACAATCAAAATGTAAACTAGGGGCAGAGGTGGTGGAGAATGGTACGCAGGCTCTGTCAGGGCACACACAAGGATAGAATTCCAGCTGATCAAGAAGGTGAGTGGAGGTAGGGAATGGCCACACCTCTGTTCACCAAGAGGATGTGGGGTATAAGAGTAACAAGGGTAATATCGCACCTTTTCAGTTGTCAGCTTCCAGAGCGGCTACCTGTGCTGTCCTCTAAGCAGCATCCACTCCTTTGTAGCAATCCAGGTAAAAATGCCACTTGCATGATTCAAAATGATATCGTCCACTGCTTGCAAATATTAAAAATAGCTGCACCCTCAGAACAGCTGCTGCAGCCCACTGGTCTGTTTGTCTCCTGCTTCACTGTTTTCCTTTCTGGTTTTTAGGCACCAATGAAGTCCTTGCCCATGTAGACCTTAATGAGCAGAGCCAATTGTTAGGTTGCTACCAAGAAATATTCAAAATGGCTGTGCCCTCTAGACAGCTGGTAGTCCACAGCTCTGTGTGTCTCCTTAATCACTGTTTTCATTCAGTTTTTCTACTAGGTATTTAATTCACTTCTTTATCCTTGCCTTCAAAGCTCAGAGTTCAAGATCATCTTCTGTATTGGTTTTGATTGGTTTCTCATTGCTTTGTTGCTGAGAGTCTATGTAGCTTGTCTGCCTATTCCGCTACCTTTTGGGAACTTTACCCCACATTTCATGAGCAGCCATATAGGTTTGTAACCCCCCCTTGGAATCTGTATAGTTAATAATTTCTTAACCAAAGCTGACTGAACAATTGGTTTATCTTTGCTTCAGCTGAAAAAGAAAACGATGATTTAAATTGTATTTTCAGAAAATTTTACTATAGATATTTCGTATTTCTACACGTTTAAAATTAAGCACATATTTATTACCTCATTGCTTGACTTATTAATAGTAAAAAAATGTAAAATCTTCAAAAGCCGAAAGCTGGTAGTCAGTCCAAAGTTCTCCATCCATTTTTGGCCAGGGAAGTTGTTCCTCACTGCAAGAAGGGAAATTCTTGTGCATTCTTGCTATTGGAAACACATTTGCTTCATCCTAATCCAATCCTCAGAAGGAAGGTTGGGCAATCTACTTCCGTAGTGATACTGCCTCGGAAACCCAAGGAGTGGTCACTATGAGTCGGGTCCGACTAGATGGCAAACAACAACAACAACAACAATCTGGCCCTAGTCACAAAGGGTTGAATTCCAATAAAAAATACCTGACAGTATAATCAGGATTGCAGTAGTTAAATATTGGCCAGCACTTATGCCAAAAGTAGGCTGACCACAAAGATAAGGGAGATAGTCAAATTCAAACCCTTTAGCCTTTTGTGTCTTACATACAATAGGTGTATATTGTATAGAAACAGTATAACAAATGGATAGTTATCACTGTGTCATACACATATTTAAATTAATCTTAAAATTCTGGCTCTAAAGGAGTCAATGAATATCAGAAAAGGATGATGGCTCTAAAAAATAAAATAAGTAAATGACATGAAGAGTCATTTATGAAATCTGACCTAGATGATAAGTGGGACACCATAATAATCATTGAGTGATGACTTCAATCAGGCCTTTGTGGCAGGCAATTGAGATCTAAAATAAAAACAGAATTTGCTAAATAAAACGGTCTGTTTTTGGTGCTGAATTTATTCCTATAGTTAAGTCAATTTCATTTTACTTGAGGTTATATTTGGCACTCAAAGAATAAAATAGAAGCATTTTGCCTATAGCAAGCATCCCCCTAG
>NW_006922311.1:643077-647743 GCF_000298275.1 Orycteropus afer afer | reverse complement strand
ATTTTTTGGATATAACGTCTAAGCATACTCTGGTCAGAACAATGTTATTCAGCTCCTCTCTTCCACTGAGGAGACATCTCAAAGAGGAATGATTCAGATTTGACAAACTAATGATTTAATTTCCATTAACAACCCACAACGCACTATTCTCTAGTGTATATTATTGCCTCATCAGCAACCACTTTGCTTTATTGCAGTCATTCATAGATTCTTTTTTCAGTGTTTAGAAGCTCTGGTAGCATAGTGCCCAAGGCAATTCACTGCTAACCAGAAGGCTGGCGGTTCAAACCCACCAGCTACTCTTTGGAAGGAAGATGGGGCAATCTACTTCTGTAGTGATATCACCTCGGAAACCCAAGGAGGGGGTCGCTATGAGTCGGGTCCGACTTGAGGGCACATCACAACAACAACAACAACAATTATTTTATGTTCATTCACATATTTTTAATTAAATCAATTGTAAATCATATTATTACAAATTGAATTACTAAGAATATTTAAAGAAAAAAAAATATTTAAAATAAAACACTAGTACCCCTATCAGATGATTATTTACCCTCACTTTGAAATTACAATGTCCTGAAAGGACATGCAGCCTGTATGACCCATTGAACAGTTGACAGTACATCCAAGAATGGTTCCTAGTCTCAAGGAACCATTTTTCTAAAGGTTTTCTTATTGCCTAAGTAATTTACTGAAGGACTGAATTACACTTATTCTTAAACCACCACTCATATGTTGTTGTTGTTGTTAGGTGCCATTGAATCAGTTTTGACTCATAGTGACTGTATATACAACAGAATGAAACACTGGTCCTGTGCAAACTCAAAATTGTTGGCATGTTTTCCATTGTTCCAGCTACTATGTCAATCCATCTCATAGAGGGCTTCCTCTTTTTCACCAACCCTATACCTTACTAGGGAGCTCTGGTAGTGTAGTGCCTAAGGCACTTGACTGCTAACCAGAAGGCTGGCAGTTCAAACCCACCAGCCACTCCTTGGAAGGAAGATGAAGCAGTCTACCTCCATAGTGATACTGCCTTGGAAACCCAAGGAGGGGTCGCTATGACTCGGGTCCATCTCAATGGCACATAGCAACAATAATACCTCACCAAACATGATGTCTTCCAGGGACTGGTCTCTCCTCATAACATGTGCAAGGTACATTAAATGAAGTCTCACCATCTGAGCTTCCCAGAAGCATCCTAGCTTTATTTTTCCAAGTCAGATTTGTTCATTCTGCTGGAAGTTCATGGTATATTAAATATTCTTTGCAAACATGAAAATTCAAAGACATCAATTCTTCTTCAATCTTTTTTATTCATTGTCCAGCTTTCATGTGGGTATGACATAATTGAAAATATGCCTTTAATCAGGAGCACTTTGGTCTTCAAAGTGACATCTTTGCTTTTTAAAACTTTTAAGAGCTCTTTTACAGCAGATTTGCCCAAGGTAATATGTCCTTTGGTTTCTTGACTGCTGCTTCCATGGGTGTTTATTGTGGACCCAAGTAAAATGAAATCATTGATAACTTCAATCTTTTCTTCATATATCATGATGTTGTTTATTGGTCAAGTTGCGAAAAATTTTTTTTCTTTATGTTGAAGTGTAATCCATACTGAAGGCTGTAGTCTTCCATATTCCTCAGTAAGTGCTGAAAGTCTTCTTCACTTTCAGCAAGCAAGGTATTTTCATTTGCATATTGCAGGTTGTTAATAAGTTTTCCTCCAATCCTGATGCTATGATCTTCATATATATAGTCCAGCTTCTTAGATTATTTCCATACAGATTGAATAAATAGAGACAGAAGATACAACCTTGATGCACACATTCCTGATTTTAAGCCACACAGTATCCCCTTGTTTTGCTCTAAGGACTTCCTCTTGGTCTATATACAGGTTTCTCATGAACACAATTAAGTGTTCTAGAATTAACATTATTTGCAATAATATCCATAATATTTTTATGATCCACACAGTCAAATGTCTTTTGTTGTTGTTATGTTCCATCGAGTTGGACCCGACTCATAGTTACCCCTCCTTGGGTTTCCCAGGGAGTATCACTACAGAAGAAGATGGCCCCATCTTCCTTCCGAGGAGTAGCTGGTGGGTTTGAACCACCAGCCTTCTGGTTGGCAGTCAAGTGCTTTAGGCACTATGCTACCAGAGTACTCAATTAAACAAGTAAAAATCTTTCTGATATCCCTGCTTTTAGCCAAGATCCATCTAACATCAACAGTGATATTCCTCATCCCAAGTCTTCTTCAGAATTGGCTTGGATTTCAGGCAGTTCCTTGCTTATGTACTGCTACAATTGTTTTAAAATTATTTTTAGGAAAATTTTACTTGTCTGTAATAGTAATGATATCGTTAGATAATTTCTTCATTTTGTTGGACCATCTTTCTTTAGAATGAGCACAAATATGCATTTCTTCCAGTCGGTTGCCCAGACAGCTCTCTTCCAAATTTCTTGGCATAGACAGGTCAGTACTTTCAGCACTGCATCTGTTTCTTGAAACCT
This sequence comes from Orycteropus afer afer, assembly GCF_000298275.1. Classification (NCBI taxonomy): domain Eukaryota; kingdom Metazoa; phylum Chordata; class Mammalia; order Tubulidentata; family Orycteropodidae; genus Orycteropus; species Orycteropus afer. Next base: position 645,224 of record NW_006922311.1, on the reverse strand, counting down.
CTTAGTTGGTGAATTCGTGGATTCTTGTTTTTTGCCAAGATCTTCAGTGCAGCTTGGACTTCTTCCATCAATACCATTGGTTCTTGATCATATGCTACCTCCTGAAATGGTTGAACATTGACCAATTTTTCTTGGTACAGTGAGTCTCTATTCCTTCCATTTTCTTTTGATGCTTCCTGCATTGTTCAATATTTTGCTTATCACTCACTGTCATCGAGTCAACTCTGACTCACTGCAACCTTCACTGGGTTTCTGAGGTGTTAAATCTTTACAAAAGTTGATTGCCCTATCCTCTGTCCACAGAGCAGCTGGTGGATTGAACTGTCAACCTTCTGGCTAGCAGTCAAATGCTTTAGGCACTGTGCCGCCATAGCTCCTTCAATACAGCAATTCAAGGACTGAATTTATTTTCAGATTTTTGATCTCGAGAAATGCCAAGCATGTTCTTCCCTTTTAGTTTTCTAATTCCAAGCCTTTATACTTTTTACCATAACCTTTTCCTTTATCTTCTCTCGCTCTTCAGATGGGATATATATAAAGTCATAATTGGGCTCATGCAGACTTGTTTTTAACTTTCTTCAGTTTCACCTTTAACTTACATATGAGAAATTAATGATCTTTTCTATAATTGGCCACTGATCTTGTTCTGACTGATGATATTGAGCTTCTCCATAATCTCTGTCTGCAGATGTAGCCAATTTGATTCTTGTGTACTCTATCTGGCATGACCCATGTGTATAGTCACCATTTATGGTGTTGAAGTAAGGGAATGTTTGCAATGAATAAGTCATTGTTCTTGCAAAATTCTATCATGCAATCTCCAACATCGTTTCTATCACTAAGGACATATTTTCCAACTACTGATCACAGTACTTTGTTTCCAACCGTTACATACCAATCACCAGCTGTTGTCAATGCATCTTGATTGTTTGATCAACTTCAGACTGCAGAAGTTGTTGTTGTTGTTGTTGTTGTTAGGGTCCATCGAGTCAGCTCTCACTCATAGTGACCTTATGTACAACATAATGAAACACTGCCCAGTCCTATGCCAGCCTCACAATTCTTGCTATACCTGAGCCTATCATTGCAGCCATTGTATTAATGAATTTTGTTGAGTGTCTTCCCTTTTTTTGCTGACCATCCACTTTACCAAGCATGATATCTTTCTCCAGGGGATGGTCCCTTCTGAAAACATGACCAAAGTAGGTGAGATGAATTCTGGCCATTCTCACTTCCAAGGAGCATTCTGGTTGTACTTCTTCCAAGACAGATTTGTTAGTTCTCCTGACAGTCTCTGGTACTTTCAGCATTCATCACCAACACCACAACTCAAAAGCATCAACTCTTCTTTGGTTTTCTTTATTCATTGTTCACCTCTCACTTGCATATGAGGCAACTGAAAACATGATGGATTGAGTTAGACGTAACTTAGCTTTCAAGAGTTAGATGTAACTTAGCTTTCAAAGAGACATCTTTGCTCTTCAGCACTTTAAGAAGTTCATTTGCAGCAAATTTTCTCAGTGCAATATGTTGTCTGATGTCTTGACTGTTGCTTCCATTGGTGTTGATTGTGGAACCAAGTAATACAAAATATTTCACAATGTCAATCTTCTCTCCATTTATCATGATGTTGCTTATTGTTCCAGTAGTGAAGATTTTCATTTTCTTTGTATAAAGGTGTAATCCATACTGCAGGTTATAGTCTTAAATCTTCATCAGCTAGTGCTTCAAGTTATCTTCACTTTCAGCAAGCAAAGTTGTGTCATCTGCATTTAGCAGGTTGTTAATGACTCTTTCTCCAATCCTGATGCCATGTTCTTCTTCATGTCATCCAGCTTCTCAGATTATTTGCTCATACAGATTGAATAAGTATGAGAAATGGATACAACTCTGAAGAACTCCCTTCCTCATTATAAACCATGCAGTATTCCCTTGGTTTTTTGTTTGTTTGTTTGTTTGTTTCTTTTTTTAACATCAGCCTGCTTGTCTATGTACAGGTTCTTAATGAGTACAATTAAGTGTTCTGCAATTCACAATGTTATCCATAAATTGTTATGATCCACATGGTTTAATCCCTTTTGATAGTCAATAAAACACAAGTAAATATCTGATATTCTTGCTTTCAGCCAAGATCCATCTGACATCAG
>NW_006922311.1:640532-641717 GCF_000298275.1 Orycteropus afer afer | reverse complement strand
TGCATGTGAGAGCTGGGACAATGAATACAGAATACAGAAGAAGAGTTGATGCTTTTGAGTTGTGGTGCTGGTGAAGAATGCTGAAAGTACCATGGACTGTTAAAAGAACTAACAGATCTGTCCTGGAGGAAGTGCACATGAAATGCTCCTTGGAAGAGAGAATGGCCAGACTTCATCTCACCTACTTTTGTCATGTTGTCAGAAAGGACCATTCCCTGGAGAAGGATGTCATGCTTGGTAGGGTGGAGGGTCAATGAAAGAGGAGAAGGCCTTCAATGAGATGGATTAACACAGTGGCTGCAATGATGGGCTGGAGTATAGCAGGGATCATGGAGCTGGCGTGAGATTGGGCAGTGTTTTGTTCTGCTGTGCATGGGGTCGCTATGAGTCAGAAATGACTCGACAGCACCTAATAACAATAACAACAGCAGTGCAGCATCCATTGGTTGAAACATCTCAATCGGTATCCCATCAGTTCCTGGAGGCTTGCTTTTGTCAATTCCTTCAGTGTGGCTTCAACTTCTTCCTTTAATACCATGGTTTCTTGATCATATGCCACCTCCTGAAATAGATGAACATCATCCAACTCTTTTTGGTACAGTGACTCGGTATTCCTTCCATCTTCTTTTGATGTTTCCTGCATCATTCAATATTTTGCTCGGAGAATCTTTCAATATTGCAACTTGAGGGTTGAATTTTTCTCTTCAGTTCTTTCCGCTTGAGAAATGCCAAATGTGTTCTTCAATACTGGTTTTGTAACTCCAGGTCTTTGCACATTTCATTCTAGTAATTGGCTTTGTCTTCTTGAGCTGCTTTTTGAAATCTTCTGTTCAGCTCTTTTATCTTGTCATTTCTTCCATTTGTTTAAGCTACTCCCTGCTCAAGGGCAAGTTACAGAGTCTCTTCTGACATCCATTTTTTTCTTTTTTTCCTTTCCTGTCTTTTTAATGACCTTTTGCTTTCTTCAAGTACAGTGTTCTTGATATCATCCCACAATTCCTCTGGTTTTCGATAATTGGTGTTCAATGCATCAAATCTATTCTTTAGATGGTCTCTAAATTGAGGTGGTATATAATCAAGGTTGAGAGCTTTGGTAGTGTAGTGTCTAAGGCACTTGACTGCTAACCAGAAGGCTGGCGGTTCAAACCCACCAGCCTTCCTTGGAAGGAAGGTTGGGCAATCTAC
>NW_006922311.1:637326-640112 GCF_000298275.1 Orycteropus afer afer | reverse complement strand
TATGTTGTTGAAAAAAAAAAAAAAAGGTATTTGCGATGAATAAGTTGTTGGTCTTGCAAAGTTCTATCATGTGATCTAAAGCATCATTTCAATCACCAAGACCGTATTTTCCAATTGCCAGTGATTCTTTGTTTCCAACATTTGCCTCCCAATTGCCAGTAATAATCAACTGGAGATTATCTTCATCTTTGGTGGTTGGTGCATAAATTTGCATAATAGTAGTATTAACTGGTCTTCCTTGGAGGTCTATGGATAATATCCTATCACTGACAGCACTGTACTTAAGGATAGATCTTGAAACATTCTTTGTGATGATAAATGCCGTGCCATTACTCTTCAATTTGTCATTCCCAACATAGTAAATTGTTGTGATAGTTGGAGCTGTGTGACAACTTGGCTGGACTACAATTCTGTCTGGTTTAAGCAGTTGTGATGTGGTTATTCCCATGATGAGAAAAGATGAATATGTTTTGAGCAGCCAATCTGTTGAAAGGGGTTTTCCCTAGGGGTATGGCCTGCTTCCAGAATATTTATGGACATCCTGGGAAAAGAAACATTCTTCTGTGGATCAGGATTCTGTCGTGCTGCCTACAACTGTCCATGAGCAAACATTCACCATTCGGCCTGGAGATCTTGGATTCATCATTTGTTGGAGTCAACAGCCAGTATACTACCTGCCAACCTTGAGCTCATCAACCCCTGCAGGAGCACGAGTCAGGAAAAGTCTCCAGCTTGATGTTTGATCCAGGAACTTTGGACTTGCCAGCTTCTATAAGTGTGTGAGCCATTTTCCTAAGACAAATTTCTCTCTTTCCCTCTCTCTCTCTATATATAAGCTTTACTGGTTTTGTTTCTCTAGACAACCCAGTCTAACACAATTGGTACCAAGAGTGGTTCTAGAGAGACAAAATCATAAGGATGGGCTTCCTAAATTAGTTCTCCAATTTGATTAATTATAAAAACACTAGTGACTCTGCCTCTGTTAGTAAAGAGGGCCCTGCTAATCTGTGGTATGTTGTGGCAACATTAATATGCAAAATAGCACTACCAATAGATCAAGTACTTGTGAGAAGTGAGGCTCTGGGTGATAGCATATTTGATTCTTTTCTGCTGTTTTGTCAGCATGAGGAGTATAAGGAAGCTGGTTGGTTGGTCCTACTCACACTAGACAAAGTGCTGAAAGAGTGAGATGAGCTCAGAGCTGCTGAGTCTCAACTTAAGCACTGCATAAAAGACCTCAGTGCTTCCAGTTCTGCTCTGAAAGAATGCCTTATTTCTTCTAGGAACAGAGCTGATATTGCTGAAAACCAAACCCAGAATCTTATTGTAAGGGTGGCTGAATTATAACTCCAATTAAATTGTCAACCCAGAATGTGTCTGAAGTTAAAGTGAGGGCATTGATTGGGAAAAAAAAAAATGGGATCCTGAAACCTGGAATGGGGATATATGGGCAGATAGTCAGGAAGATCAGGATATGGAGCCTGTAAATTCTGTTGAATCCCTCCCATCTGGAGGGATTACTGTAAAACCATTATCCTCTCTACCTTGATAGGATTAACCAAACTGGTCCAGCTAGGTCACTGCCTGAGGCAGAGACCATGGAAGACATTCCTGAACATTCTCAGGAACTTCCTCAAACACCCATTGTTGCTGCTTGACCTATAACTAAAGTTAAGTCCAAGTGAGCCCCAAAAGGTGAAGTAGAAAATGTGACTGAGGAGGTGGTATGCTACACCCAAAAAGACCTACTTGATTTTGCTAACATGTACAGACAGAAACCTGGAGAATATGTATGGGAAGGGCTACTGAGGGTGTGGTATAATGGTACAAAGAATGTAATATTGGATCAGTCTGAGTTTATTGATTTAGGGCCACTAAGTACGGATTCTTCATTTGATGTTTCAGTTCGAGAGGTTAAGAAAGGTTCTAATAGCTTATTTGGTTGGCTTACTGAAGCATGGATTATGTGGTGTCCTACTTTAAGTCAAGTTGAAGTACCAGACTTGCCTTGGTTTAATATAGAAGAAGGTATCCAGAGGCTTAGGGAAATTGGCCTATTAGAATGGATTTATCAGATTATACCCCTAAAGCCAGAAATGGAAAGTTCAGAAGACACACCTTTCACCAGTTTGGTGAGGAATAAATTTGTGAAAGGAGCTCCAGCATCCTTGAAGACTGATGTGATTGCTATTATATGTAAACCTGATTTGACAGTGGAAACTGCCCTAATTGAATGAAGACACTTAACTACAATCGGGCTGATTGAACTCTGTGGTAATAGGGGCCAAGTGGCAGGAGTTAATTGACAAAGGCAAGGTGGGCGTGGTTACTATAATGGACAGCAGATTTGGAACAGTAATCAGAATAGTCTGACTCATGTGGAATTATGGCATTGACTACTTGCTCATGGTGTTCCTCATAGTGAAATACATGGCAAGCCTACTTCATATTTACTTGATCTGTATAGACAGAAGAATTCTAGGTCATGTGCACAGCAACCTATATTGAATTGCCAGGATACCATGTCACAAACTCTCAATCAATTCCCAGACTTGAGTCAGTTTACAGACCCACAACCCCTTGAATGAAGGAGAGGCCGGTACTTTTGAGGAAGGACCCCACTACATTGCCAAAAATCTATAATGTCAGTCTTTCTCCCAGTCTTTCCCAAAGAGATCTGAGGTCTGTTACAAGAGTGACTGTTCATTGGGGAAAAGGAAATAATCAGACTTTTCAGGGATTACTGGACACTGGCTCTGAATTGACACTAATTCCAGGAGACCCAA
>NW_006922311.1:626999-636156 GCF_000298275.1 Orycteropus afer afer | reverse complement strand
AAGCCCTGCCATCCTTTGCAAATAACTACTCTTCTTTTGAGAAACAGCTCTTGGCACGTTACTGGGCTTTAGTAGAGACTGAATACCCAACCATAGGCTACCAAGTGACCATGAGGCCTGAGCTGCCCATCATGAACTGGGTGTTGTCTGACCCACAGAGTCATAAAGTTGGACGTGCCCAGCAGAACTCCATCATTAAATGGAAGTGGTATATCAGAGATCGGGCTCGAAGAGAACCTGAAGGCACAAGTAAGTAGCCTAAATGCCTATGGTCTCCACTGAATTCACATTATCTTCCCTCTCCCAGTCTGCACCTATGGCCTTATGGGGAGTTCCTTATGATCAGTTGACTGAGGAAGAGAAAACTCATACCTGGTTTACAGATGGTTCTTTGTCATACACAGGCACCACTTGAAAGTGGACAGCAGCACCACTGCAGCCCCTTCCTGGGACTTCCTTAAAAGACAGTGGTGAAGGGAAATCGTCCCAAAGGGCAGAACTTCAAGCTATGCATATAGCTGTTCACTTTGCATGGAATAAGAAATGGCCAGATGTGTGATTATATACAGATTCAGGGGCTTAGCTGGATGATCTGGGGCTTGGAAGATGAATGATTGGAAAATTGGTGATAAGGATGTATGGGGAAGAGGTATATGGATAGATCTCTCTGAATGGGCCAAAGAAGTAAAGGTATTTGTGTCTCATGTGAATACCCACCAAAAAGTGACCTCGGCAGAGGAAGACTTTAACAATCAGGTGGATAGGATGACACATTCAGTGGAAACCAGCCATTCTTTTTCCCCAGCTACTCCTGTCATTGCTTAATGGGCTCATGAACAATGTGGCCATGGTGGCTTGGATGGAACTTATGCATCAGCTCAGCAACAAGGACTCCCACTTACCAAGGCTTATTTGGCTTCCGCCACTGCTGAGTGCCCAATCTGCCAGCAGCAGAGACCAACACTGAGTCCACGATATGGAACCATTCCTTGGGGTGATCAGCCAGCAACTTGGTGGCAGGCTGATTATACTGGACCACTTCCATCATGGAAAGGACAATGTTTTGTTCTTACTGGAATAGATACTTATTCTGGATATGGATTCACCTTCCCTGCACTCAATGCTTCTGGCAACACTACCATCTGTAGACTTACAGAATGCCTTATCCACCGTCATGGTATCCCACACAGCATTGCTTCAGATCAGGGGACTCACTTCACAGCAAATGAAGTGCAGCAATGGGGTTATGCTCATGAAATTTATTGGTCTTACCATGTTCCCCATCATCCTGTAGCAGCTGGCTTGATAGAACGATGGAATGGCCTCCTGAAAACACAATTATGGTGCGAGCTAGGTGGCAATACCTTGAAGGTTTGGGGCAATGTTCTCCAGGAGGCTATATATGCTCTAAACCAGCGTCCAATATATGATGCTGTTTCTTCAATAGCCAGGATTCATGGGTCCAGGAACCAAAGGGTGGAAACAGGAGTGGTACAGCTCATTATTACCCCTAGTGACCCACTCAAAAAAATTTTGCTTCCTGTCCCTGCTATCCCTATGCTCTGCGGGTCTGGAGATCTTAGTTCCAAAGGCAAGAACACTCCCAACCTGGAGACACAATACTGATTGCATTGAACTGGAAATTAAGAATGCCACTCAACCATTTTGGCTTCCTCGTGTCTCTAGATCAACAACGAAGTGCATTACTGTACTATCTGGTGTGATAGATCCTTATTACCAAGGGGAAATTGGATTGACTTTACATAATGGACATAAAGAAGAATATGTCTGGAATGCAGGAGATTCTTTAGGATGTCTCTTAGTACTACCACGCCCTATGATTAAAGTAAATGGTAAATTATAGCAACCCAATTCTGATATGACTGCTAATGACCCAGACCCTTCAGGAATGAAGGTTTGGGTCACCCCACCAGACAAAGAACCATGACCAGCTGAGGTGCTTGCTGGGGCTAGGGAAATACAGAATGGGTGGTGGAAGAAAGTAGTTCTGAATATCAGCTATGGCCACGTGACCAGCTATAGAAATGAGGACTGTGATTATTATATTTCTACATTGTGTATGTGCATCAAATATTTTTGTTTCCTTCTGTTATGAACTGTGAAATGTAAATAAGGTTAATGCGTTGTACGTGTGTTAGCATATCATGTTAGGCACAAATATGACTTTATAATTGTCCTTATTTAAAAATTATATATTGTTAAGAAGATGTGTACAACTGCCAAGTTGACAAGGGGTGGACTGTGATAGTTGGAGCTGTGTGTCAAGTTGGCTGGACCACAGTTCTCTGTGGTTTAAGCAGTTGTGATGGGGTTATTTCCATGCTGGGATAAGATGAATATGTTTTGAGCAGCCAATCCTTTGAAAGGCAGTTTCCCTAGGGGTGTGGCCTGCTTCCAGTACATTTATGGACATCCTGGGAAAAGAAACATTCTTATGTGGATTGGAATTCTGCTGTGCTGCCAACAACTGTCTGTGAGTGAACAATCCACCATTCGGCCTGGAGATCTCGGATTCATCATTCATTGGAGTCAACAGCCAGTGTCCTACCTGCCAACCTTGAGCTCCTCAGTCTCTGCAACTGCAAGATTCGGGAAAATGCTCCAGCTTGATATGGAAAAGCCTCCAGCTTGATATGGAAAAGCCTCCAGCTTGACGTTTGATCCAAGAACTTTGGCCTTGCCAGCTTCTATAAGTGTGTGAGCCATTTTCCTAAAATAAATTACTCTCTCTCTATATATATATAAGCTTTACTGGTTTTGTTTCTCTAGACAACCCAGTCTAATACAGTTATCTAATACAAAATGGCCAAAACCAGTCTATTTCAGCTCACTAATGCCTAAGATATCGATCTTTATGCGTTCCATTTCATTTTTGACAAGATTCAATTTTCCTAGATTCATACTTTCTGTATTCCATGTTCCAATTGTTAGTGGATGTTTGCAGCTGTTTCTTCCCATTTTGAGTCATGCCACATCAGCAAAAGGAGGTTCTGAAAGCTTTACTCCATCTAGGTCATTAAGGTTGACTCCATTTTGGGGAGGCAGCACTTCCCCAGTAGTATTGCTAGTGTATTCTGACCTAAGGGACTCATCTTCTGGTACTATATTGGACAAAGTTTCAGGGCTATTCATAAAGTTTTCCAGTAATATGTCACTGTTTCACTGCTATTCATTAGGTTTTCACTGGCCAATTCTTTGAGAAATAGGTGGTTCTTCCTTCTTCCATGTCTGTCTTCGTCTGGAAGCACTGCTGAAAACCTGTCCACCATGAATGACCCTGCTGGTATTTGAAATACCAGTGGTATAGCCTCCAGCTTCAAAGCAACATGCAAGCCACCACAATAAAACAAACTGAGAGATGAGTGGTGGGTAGAAGTTAGTAAACATCTTCAATTTCTTCATTTTGTGCATTAGTGGTTAGTGATCCACCTTGTAGGCATATGAATATTATAACTAACTCCATTGTACTTCAAGCAGACTTTGAAATAATCTTTTTGATGATGAATGTGACTCCATCCATTCTTCTTCAGTTTGTCATTTCCTGCATATAATTGGCAGATTGTTTCATAATGACCAATACCAGTGCATTTCAGTTCACTAATCCTTACAATATCTATCTATGGTAATTAAAGTTATATGTCAACTTGGCTGAGTCATGGTTTTGAGTGGCTTGGCAGTTGGATGTGTTTTTTCCCCATGACCAATGAGATTGGATATGATGTATTCAACTCCATGGTGGAACCTGCTGAGAGCAACTAATTAATTGCCTTCAAGGTGTGGCCTACTTCCAGCACAGCACATATAGAGAAGATTTGAGGAAGTTTGCTCCCTTTCTGGGATATTTTGGATCCTGTATTTAGTTGAGTCATCATATCCAGTTCCTAGACTTGAACCAGTGGTCTACCATCTTGCTTGCTGATCTTCAGATTGTGACATTATAACTGCCAATCTTGAGTTCATCAGCCTTAGCAGCCAGTAGCTGCATGAGTCAGAAGATGCCTCCAGTTCCAGTGGGCCTGGAAAGAGTGGCAAAGCTAAAGACACAGTTTGAGTGGTCTTCACCCAGCTATTAGACCTGGCATTCTGAATTCAGACTTCTAGCTTCCTATACTATAATAGAATAAATTCCTGTTTGTTAAAGCTACCCCTTTGTGGTATTTCTGTTACAGTAGTACTAGAGAACCAAGACACTATCTTTATACAGTCCATTTCAATTTTCACAACTTCCAATTTTCTAGATTCATGTGTCATGCATTCCATATTCTGATTATTAATGGATGTTTACAGCTGTTTCTCCTCATTTTGAGTTGTGCTATAATAGCCAATGAAGGTCCTGAGAGCTTTACTTTACCCACATCATTAAGGTTAACTCCACTTTGAGGAGACAACTTTTGACAACTTTTGAGGAGACAACTATTCCCCAGTGGTATCTTGAGTGCCTTTCAATCAGAAGGACCCATCTTCTGGCACTGTACCAGACAATGTTCTGCTACTACTCATAAGGTTTTCACTGGGACATTTTCCCTGATGTAGACTGCAAGCCCTTCTTCCTAGATAATGTTTCATGGCTATTCATAAAATTTCCAGTAATATATCATACATTTCACTCCTATTCTCCTGGTGTTCAGTGGCCAATTTTTTTCAGAAGTGGGTGGCCTCATCTTTCTTTCTAGTCTGTCTTAGTCTAGAAGCCCCTCTGATGCCCTTACACTATAGATGATTCTGCTGATTTCAAATGCCAGTAATATAACTTCCAGAATAATAGCAACACACAAGCCAGCAGTGTATGACACACTGATAGACAAATGGTGGAAATACAAAGGTAAATGAATTAGAAAGAAAATATAAAGTAGTCAAATGAAAAATATAAACTCCCTCCTCTCATAATGTCTACATAACCTGGGTTTCATCTGCCCTAGGGGAGATTCTGAATATTATGTGACTTGGTTTAGATGTCAGATAGGCTATTGTTTACAGGTGTTTTGAAGCTTGCAGCTGTTATCTCGCTTTCTTTGTACAGATACCATGAGTACTGTTTCTAGGCAGATAACCAAGATGCCCACACTCATCTGTCAGTTCTTCATACTGTGGTGGCTTGCATTTTCTTGTGATGCTGGAAACTATGCCACTAATATTTCAAATATCAGCAGGGTCACCTAGGGTGGACAAGTTTCAATGGGGCTTCCAGGCTAAGACAGAGTAGGAAGAAGGATATGGCTCCCTACTTTGGAAAAAGTGGCCACTGAAAATCTTATGAATAGCAATGCAACACTTTCTGATATAGTGCTGGAAGATGAGTCCCTTAGGTTGGAAGACATTCAAGATACAACTGGGGAAAAGCTGCCTCCTCAAAATAGAGTGAACCTTAAAGACATGGATAGAGTAAAGCTCTTAGGATCTTCATTTAGTGCTGTGGCACAACTCAAAATGTGAAGAGACAGCTGCTAACATCCATTAGTAATCATAACATAGAAAGTACGAAATATGAACCTATGGAAATTGAAATTTGTAAAACATGTAATGGAACACATAAAGATCAATATCCTAGGCAATTGTGAGCTGAAATGAACTGGTACTGGCCATTAATCAAATGGTCTACTACGTTGGGAATGACAAATTGAAAGGTTATGGTGTTGCATTCATCATCAAAAATAATGTTTCAAAAACTTTGGTTTATCCTGAAGTATGCTGCTATCGATGATAGGATAATATCCATATGTTTAAAAGGAAGGCTAGTTAATAAGATTATTATTCAAATTTATGCACCCACCACTAAGACAAAGATGAAGAAATTAAAGCTTTTCACCAAATTCTTCAGTCTGAATTTGATATCAATACAATCAAGATGCACTGGTAATTACTGGGGATTGAAATACAAAAGTCACAAACAAAGAAGAAGGATGGGTAGCTAGAAAATATGGCCTTGGTGATAGAAATGAGGCCACCATATGGCATCATATAATTTTGCAAGATCAATGACCTATTCATTGCAAATATACCTTTTTCAACAAAATAAGTGGTGACTATGCAAGTGGACCTCACCAGATAGAATACATAGGAATTAAATCAGCTACATATGTGGGAAAAAGTGATGGAAAAGCTCACTATCATCAATGAGAATAAGGGCAGGGGCAGAGTGGAATAGACCATCAGTTGCTCATATCTAAGTTCACATTAAAGGAGCTCTGGTGGCATAGTGCCTCAGGCATTTGACTGCTGACCAGAAGGCTGGCAGTTCAAAGCCACCAGCCACTCCTTGGAAGGAAGGTTGGGCAATCTAAGTTCACATCAAAGCTGAAGAAAATTAAAATAAGTCCAAGAGAGACAAAATACAAACTGGATTAGCTCCACTGTAATTTAGAGAGCATCACCAAAATAGTTGATGCTTTGACTACCAATGACTGTAGATCCAATGAGTAGTTGGATGACATCAAGAACATCATACATGAAGAAAACAAAAGTTCATAAAAAAGACAGAGAAGAAAGAAAAGACCAAAATTGATGTCAGAAGAGATTCTGAAACATGTTCTTGAATATAGAGTAGCTAAAGTAAATAGAGGGAGCTCTGGTAGCATAGTGGCTAAGGCACTTGACTGCTAACCAGAAGGCTGGCGGTTCAAACCCACCAGCCACTCCTTGGAAGGAAGATGGGGCAATCTACTTCCATAGTGATACTGCCTCGGAAACCCAAGGAGGGGTCGCTATGAGTCGGGTCTGACTCGATGGCACACAACAACAACAACAACAACAACAAAGTGAATAGAAGAAATAATGAAAAGACTTCCAAAGGGTAGCTCAAGAAGACAAAGTAAAGTATTATAATGAATGTGAAAAGAACTGGAGTGAGAAAACAAAAAGGGAAGAATACACTCAGCATTTCTCAAGCTGAAAGAACTGAAGAAAAAAAATCAAACCTGGAATATTGATGGATTCTGTGGGCAAAATCTTCAACAATTTAGGAAGCCTCAAAAGGAGATGGATGAATACACAGTGCACCAAAAAGAAATGGCCAGTGTTCAACCATTTCAGGATGTAGCATATGATCAGGAACTAGTGGTATCAAAGGAAGAAGTCCAAGTTGCACTGAACACTTTGGCAAAAACAAGGATTGAGGTATTGATGAAATAAGATGTTTCAACAAATGCATGCACTGCTAGAAGTGCTTGGTTTTCTGTGCCAATAAATTTGGAAGACCTATTCCTGGGCAACCAAAGGAAGAGATCCAGATTTGTTCCCATTCCAAAGAAAAGTGATCCAACAGAATGGGGAAATTATTGAGCAATATAATTAATATAACACAGAAGTGAAATTATGCTGAAGATATCTTTTAAATGATTGCAACAATACATAAACAGGGAACTGCCAAAAATTCAAGCCAGATTCAGAAGAGGACAGAGAATGAGGGCTATCATTGCTGATGTCAGGTGGATCTTGGCTGAAAGCAAACAATACCAGAAAGATGTTTACCTATGTTTCATTGACTATGCTAGTGCTTTCAACTCTATGGATAATAGCAAATTATAGATAACATTACAAAGAATAGGAATTCCACAACACTTAATTGTGCACATGAGGAAACTGTACCAAGAGACAAGAGGCAGTCCTTAGAACAGAACAAGAGGATAATGCATGGTTAAGTGTATCAGGAAAAGTGTATGTCAGGGTAATATGCTTTCTCTATGCATATTCAATCTTTATGCTGAACAACTAATTCAAGAAGCTGGACTGTACAAAGAACACGGCATCAGGATTGGAGGAAGATGCATTAACAACCTGTGATATGCGCATGACACAACCTTGCTTGCTGAAAGTGAAGAAGATTTATAGCACTTACTGATGAAGACTAAAGAACACAATCTGCAGTATGGATTACATCTCAACATAAAACAAAAATCCTCACAACTGGACCAATAAACAACATCATGATAAATAGAGAAAAGATTGAAGTTGTCAATGATTTCATTTTGTTGGGTCCATAATCATAGCCCAGAGCACAGATGTCACTTTGAAGACTAAGGTGCACCTGACCCAAGTCATAGTATTTTTCAATTATAATCATGTGAAATCTGCACAATGAATAGGAAAAACTGGAAAATAATTGATTTTTCCTTTGATTTGCATTAAGATGTTGGCAAAGAATAATAAATATACCATTGACTGCCAGAAGAGAAAACATATCTGTCTTAGATGAACTACAGCCAGTGAGGATAGCAAACCTTTGCCTCTCATATTTTTGTCATGTTTTCAGGGGGGACCAGTCCTTGGAGAATGATATCCTGCTTGATAAAGTGGATGATCAGCAAAAAAGTGGAAAACCCTCAAGTAGATGAACTGACATAGTGACTATAGCAACGGGATCAGGCATAGCAAGGATTGTGAGAATGGCACAGGACTGGGCAGTGTTTTTTTTTTTTTCTGTTGTGCATAGGTTTGCTATGAGTCAGAGCTGACTCAGTGGCACCTAACAATAACAGCAAAGAGCGAATAACAGTGGCTATTTTGGAGTAAGAATGGACGAGGTGGCTTTTGATGACATTTTAGAGGATGTTAACTGTAACTTAGTTGTGGAAGAAATATTTGAATTTGATTGTGTGATGAAGCAGAACTTACCTACAGTTTTGCTTATCAAGAATATTCATAATTACGTCATTTCTTAATTGGGAATAAAAGTTCTTTCAATATTGTTGTTTTAAGTATAAACTTTAAACAAAAAAATGTAAAGGGGCTTTATTTTGCCAAAACTCTTCTTTTTGCCTGAAATAATCACCTTATACTATACTCATTTTCTTTCACTAGATATAAAGATTAAATATTTTACAGGTATGTTTATAAAACTTAGCTATAATGTTTACCTTTCAAAGCTATACTAACAGGTTTCAAATACAGGGTTGTGGTGGTTAAGTTTGTGTGTCAACTTGGCTGGGCCTGGTTAAGTGGCTGGGCAGCTGAATGTAGTTATTCCCCATGGTGAGATTAGTAATTAACTCCATGGTGGAATCTATTGGAGCAGCTGAGTACTTGCTTTGGGTATGTGGTCTGCTTCCTGTATATAAAGGATAGCTTTGGGAATGGTCTCTAGCTTATGGCACACTTGAACCCTGCATGTGGCTGTGTTGTTGTTCAGCAGCCTGCCATG
>NW_006922311.1:625964-626573 GCF_000298275.1 Orycteropus afer afer | reverse complement strand
AGATATCTACAATGTGTGAGGCTGTGAGTTGATTCTATAAGCAGAAAGAGGAATAATGCATATTCTCCCTGGTGTCATAAAGCTCCAACCTTAGTGACATATGAATGCAGGTCAGAGGTTTAGTGATTTAGTCAATGTTATGAGCTGTGAGAAGTCCCTGGTGTGGAATTGGATAACACCCTGGGCTGCTAACAGAATGGTTGCACATTGGAATCCACCCAGAGACACCTTGAAAGAAAGGTTTGCTTATCTGCGTCAGAAAAATCAGTCATTGAAAATGTTGTGGAGCTCATTTCTGCTTTAGTACACATGGGGTTGTCATGAGTTGAAATTGACTGGAAGGCAACTAGTATATGCTGTGAAGACAGAGAAAGGAGGGCAAACATAGTAACTGATGAACAGTTTAGTACTCAAAAAAAAAAAGTATATAACGTGTATCTACATGTTGATGTGAATAGCTTCAACTGAAGTAAGTAAAAGAAAGTAGGAAAATTTGAACAGTAGTCAAAATTGCCATCCCACAAACTTGATTAATCAATGCTTTTAAGTAGAAATCACATTGAATATAGAAGGAATAGAATAGATATTAGAAAATTAGAGAATGTTTGA
>NW_006922311.1:623889-625289 GCF_000298275.1 Orycteropus afer afer | reverse complement strand
AAGGCAGACTAGGCTGAAGAACATGAAGGTATACTTCTGAAAAAATCGTCTAGTGGAAACCTTATGAATAGTAACAGAACATTGTCTGATATAGTGCCAGGACATGGCCCTCTCAGGTTGGGAGGCACTCAAAATATGACAACTTCCTCTAAACAGGCTGACCTTAATCATGTGGATACAGAAAAGATTTTTGGGACCTTCATTTCCTGATGTGGCACAACTCAAAATAAGAAAACAAAACAAAACAAAAAAGCTGTAGCCATCCATTAAAAATCAGAATGTAGAATATATGAAGTATGAATTTAGGAAAACTACAAATTGTAAAACATGAACTGAAACATATAAATATCAATTTCTTATGCATTACAGAGCTGAAATAAACTGATATTGGCCATTTTAAATCAAACAAATATGTGGTCTACTATGCAGGAAATGACAAATTGAAGAAGAATGGCATTGCATTCACCATTAAAAAGAAAATTTCAAGATCAATCATGAAGTACAATGCTGTCAATGATATGATAATATTCATATGCCTACAAAGAAGACCAGTTAATAAGACTATTATCCACATCTATGCACTAACTACTAATGCCAAAGATGAAGAAACTGAATATTTTTACCAGTTTCTGCAATCATAAATTTATCAAATATGAAATTAAAATGCATTGATAATTACTTGTGAGAGATGACAATAGAAACAAAGCATCAGCAGTTGGACAATACAGCCTTGGTGATACAAAGGACACTGGCAACTACATGATAAAATTTTGCAAGACAAATGACTTATTCATCGGAAGTATCTTTTTTCACCAACATAAACCACAGTTATTCACTATATGACACTGGAGGGAATACACAGGAATAAAATTGACTACATTTGCAGAAAGAAATGACAAAGAAATGTAATATCATCAGTCAGAACAGGGCCAAATATTGGATGCAAAACAAACAATCAATTGCTCGTATGCAAGTAAAAGTTGAAGCTGAATAAAATTAAAACAATTTTACAAAAGCCAAAACAGATTTGATGCATTGAACACTAATAATCAAAGACCAGATGTGTTGAGGGATGACATCAGGAACATCATACACAAAGAAAGCAAAATGTTATTAAAAATAAAGAAAATATCAAAATACATGTCAGAAAACATTCTGAAACTAGCTGCTAAACACAGAAATGATAAAGCAAGAATAAGAAGTGATTAAACAAAGGAGCTGAAGAGATTTCAAACAGAGACTAGAGAAGACAAAGTAAAGTATTATAATGAAATGTTCAAAGAGTTAGAAAACCGAAAGGGAAGAACGTGCTTGGCATTCTCAATCTGAAAGAACTGAAGAAAAATTCAAGTCTCAAATTGTAATATTGAAGGATTCTAAGGGCCAAATGTTGAATGATG
>NW_006922311.1:606374-606891 GCF_000298275.1 Orycteropus afer afer | reverse complement strand
GAGAAGGTTGTCATGCTTGGTAAAGTAGTGGGTCAATGAAAGAGGGAAAGCCCCTCAGAAAGACGGATTGATGTGGTGGCTGCAGCAATGGGCTCTGGTATAGTAAGGATCACACAGTATTTCAATCTGTTGTACATAAGATCACTATGAGTTGGAGATGACTCGATGGCACATAAAAACAATGACAAAAGAGTTTTGTCTGCTTTTCTCTTGATTTCATCTGTGGTTTCCTTGAGATTTCTCTCGATCTATTATCTAAGTGTAATTCTTTTGAATATCTTATCATGTAGTTCTAATAGCATTTCTTCCTCTGGAGGATTTTCTGGCCATATATCTTGGTTACCTGTTAGAGCCACTTGTCTTTTCTTCTTGTGTGATTTGAAGTTGCCTGTTGTCTCTGAGACATTGTAACACTATTATATTAATTAATTAATTGTGTGTTGGTTTGCTTCACTTTCTTTATTTTTATTTATTTATTTATTTTAATATTTCTGGGCAATGGGGCTGGCATGTTACT
>NW_006922311.1:601297-605139 GCF_000298275.1 Orycteropus afer afer | reverse complement strand
GACTAATGAGAGTAATAATACATATTTGTGTTTGACCAGTTTCTTTTGCTGGTTTAATGCAGCAAAACAAACAAATAAACAAAATCCTTGCTCTCTCTTTCTTGAGCTAGGTTTCCCAATTTCAATTAAAAAATAAAAAGGAAAGTCAGCAATAATTTTTTACTTTTTTTTTTTTTTTTTGGTTTAGCTTTCTTCACTGTGGGGGTCTAGGGATAGTTTCTCCAGATTATCATTCTTGTCAGATTCCCACAATAAATATATATTTATATAACTCACTTTGTAGCAAATATTTATAAACTTTGGTTTTATCTGGTCTTTTTAATTTCTAGTGGAAGGATTTCTAGTGCTCCACAGTCTTCTGGAAACCAATGCTATTCCAATGCCAGTGGCTTTGACATGAGTCCAATATTTGCACAATGCTAATTTATTGTAATTTCCTTAATAAATAAGTAACATTTTATGTGATAAAAGGTATCCAAAAGGGTACTTTGTTATGAAGAAATTGAAATTGAAGAAATTGATCACTGACAAGGTAAAATCTTGTCTCTACCTTGGGATATTTCCCAAAATAGCCTTCACTTAAAGTTCAGTTGTCATGTTTTCAAATTTCTAATGATTCTAAACTCTTTCAGCACTGATGAAACTTGGCAAATCTGACTTGATATTAAGCTACCACATGATCTTTTAAACTAATACTAGAGGATGTAGGGAGAAAACACTACTTAATTCAGCTTCATTACTAAGCAATCTTTTCTGCTAGGCTACATCTGGACTTTTGGTTTCTATTCATGCCCAGAAGAATAAAGAAAGCAAAGCAAGAGACTGTTTGCGGAGGAACCTAAAGCTATCTTTACTTAAGTTACTCATCCTTGGTACATTACCCAGTAGGAACAACATGCAATTGAAATATTGTCTCACACCTGCAAAAACCATGCAATTAAGGTATGAAAAAGTCCAAACAGCAGGCTTTCAAGATAATGGCAGCTGAGTACATAAGCAATGATTTTTCAAATATGTGTGTGACACCTTCTTGGCAATTACATACCTTAAACACATTTTCATTATCTTTCTGTTGGTGTTTTTAAAGAATTTGCTGGTAAATCACTGCTGCCTCAAAGTTTCTAGCTCAAAAACCCATGTCTCACATTAATTATCACTGCAAATTTCCCATCTCAATGTCACTGTGTATATCAGACCAAAGTATACCCGATAGTTCAGTTGAATTCCAAATCGAATGGAAAAATAGATTTTAATGACCAACTGTCATGTGTGTGTGGGTATCTCAACTGGAAAAAGGTTTATTAAATATTTATGAAAATCACTTTTTTTTTTTTTTTTGTCCCTAAACAGCACAGTCAAAATTAAACAGCCGTCACAAGAAAGGCAGTGTCATCACAGGTAACTTTGTATTACTGTTTGGTCTCTGAGACTCTTTTCAAGTGTGCACTGAACAGATGGAGACTGTTACAGACTTTTCAGACCAGTGTTTACGGCAAACTTTCAAACAATCTGTCGTGATTTTGATAGTCTCAATGACCTTTTAAGTCCTTGCAAAGGGCCCTACGCATGCTAAATTATGTTTACCAACCTATGTCTTCTAATTTGTAAATACACTCTTTTTTTTCTTTTTCAATCCAAAAGATCTTTTACCAGTTAAAAATCAAAACCGTATAATGTTAGTTGCCTGAGGAGTTTGTTTTATTGTCTTATCTTGATTTACTTTACCTTGTTTTAACAATGACCTCCCTTCATTTGAGACAGACTCAGTAAGATAACTGGAAGTGACACTTCTGGGGAACAACCAACCATATTTTCCCTTCCAATTAATTCTTTGACTTGTTAAATTCCATCATAGAAAAAAGAAAATGCAAAATTTCAAGTCCTCTCCCCTGCTGCTTAGTGGATAAGAATATTCCCTGCACCAGCTGAGATCTGTGTCACTTCCAAATGATGCAGGCTAAGTGCAATAGAGGAAGAGGGATTATTTTATCCTGATTTTCATGGCTCCCATTTGCCTTGGTTACATTTTCCTGCAGAGATACACAAGAAGTCTTCATTTTTGTTTCAATAAGGAAATGTTTCCCACTCTTTTTTTTATGAGGGAAAGCAAGAAAATAGTTACATGATCTGAACATACACTTTGAAATGGTCCAATCTTATTCTCCTTGAGGAAAAAGAAAAAAGTGATTTAGTAATGGAGTTTTGAAGTTGGCTTTAGAGAGAAGTGTCTGAGTGAAGTTACTTCTTCAACTATTTTACTTTTGCACAATATGTGGTGAGATTTCTAAAGGCTATTTTTACCCAAATATTACCAATTGAATTGTGTCTCCCTCAAATGATATGTTGAAGTCCTAACCCCTAGTCCCTGTGGAGATGAGCTCCTTTGGAAATAGTACCTTTGAAGATATCTTCAGTTGGGCCAACATGAGGTCATATTAGTTATGGTTAGCCATAATTCTATATGGCTGTTGTCCATGTGAAAGAGGAGAAGACATATAGACAAGGACACAACAGAAAGACCCCATGTGATGCTGCAATGGCAAGCCAAGGAACATCTAAAGCTATCAGAATCTAGGAGAGAGGTATGGAACAGTTTCTGTCTGAGCTCTTACAAGGAACCAACACAGTTTATACCCTAATTTGGACTTCTAACTTCCAGAACTGTGAGACAATAAATTTCTGTTCTTAAAAGCTACCTATTTTGTGGGACTTTTAGCACCCCTAGGAAAAAACTAAGACACTATGTGACTCCAGAAACATTTTGAGACTGTTCACCTAAAACCTGTGGTACAGCTGATGTCCTTTTTCCTGGTGGTGCAGTAGACAGAGGCCAGGACTCAAGCACAATTGTGCTGCCATGAGAAAGGGCTGAGGTTGAGTGGCTTTATCAAAAACCACAGGACTGAGAACAGATACGGTTCTGCTGGCTAAACAGAAGCAATCTAAGTTTTAACAAAATGTTTCCAAAGGTCATAGCAGTCATTAATGAGAGTATATTTTTCTTTTGAGAGTCACCTTTGAAAATCCATTTCTTGATGATATTCCATAGCACATTGAAGAAAAAAAATGTTTTATTGCCTTTGTTGAAGGCTTAGAAAGAGAAGATTTATATTGACCTGATAATTATTATCTTTTCCCTTATGTTCTTAGAAGAGAGAAACACTCAGTGCAAGTACAAAAAGAAATTATTTCATGCAACTCACTTCAATTGTCCTGGCTAGAAGGAATTGGCTGAGCGCTCAGGTTCAAAGCCAAAGGATAAGAAAGGGAAATAAGAGGCTTGATTCACTTATTACTGTACTTAATTACTAAGAAAAACATAAAGTAAATTTACCTCAGTTATTTACTGCAATTTAATCTAATACCCCGAGTGATTTTAATTAGGATGGTAGATACATTTTGAACCTACAAAATAAAAGCAATTCCATTTAACATCCCAAACAGGTGGTGAATATTACATTTTCTCACAGGTTTTTTCTCTGCTCCAGGGAGCCATTGACGTTATAATGAGTGACAGAATGTCACCAGCAGACTCTTTCTTCTTCACCCAAGGTAAATCCTCTCTGTTAACCTAGCAGTGGAAAATATAGGACACAGCTTGTGTGGCCTGGACAGTCTTTCAACTCTCAGTATTTCCACAAAGCTAAGTGATTGAGTCCCTTGGTTTTTTAAATTCTCCATGTATCTTGAAATAAGTGATGGAGCTCAGCCCCTGGAATCTCACTGATTGTTTATGTGGAGGTTACAGATAAGTAATGAAAGTGGCCCTGGCTAAGAAAGCATGAAAATAAGCCAGCAGGCCTAGAAAGTTAACACCACCTTGTCCCCATGATCTGTAGTTA
>NW_006922311.1:598413-599627 GCF_000298275.1 Orycteropus afer afer | reverse complement strand
TTTGAGATTTTCCATTCCAGAAATGCCACTGAGTTAATATTTCAAATTACATTGAGTTCAGCATTAAAAATTCTGAATTAAAAATAATTGGTCTCCTGAGGGCTCTTACTGTGTACAGTTTTAAAAAATTTACTGCTCAAAATTTTTTGGTTTAATCATATACTGTTAATTTTTCTATGGGTTGGTTTTTATTTGGGATAATAGCAAGTATGCAGGAGCTGAAAGACTCTCTTGCAATGCTAACACTGCAAGAGACACTGTCAAGGTTAACAAGTGTCTGCTCACTAGAACTGTAAAGACAGGAAGAGAGATGGGATAGCAGACTCTGTCAAGTGATAAGCAGAAAGATGGTGCAAAGTGTACAGAGGCACTCACTCATGTCACTACGATCTGTCAGGTATGAGAGAACATGCAAGAGAACACACAGACCTGTCTAAGATAGGATAGTTGAAGGAGAGAAGGAAGTGAGCATGCCTGGATTTCTCTTGGGCTCTGCAGGCTCAACTCAGGTCTCACCAACTACAACAAAGAAGTGTATTGAGAATTAGTAGGGGAAAAGTAAAAAGGATCATTTTAATAACTTGGGAAATCGGGCAACAGAATTGTTGTTGTGTTGTTGTTATGTGCCATTGAGTCAGACCCTACTCATAGCGACCCCTCCTGGGTTTCTGAGGCAGTATCACTACTGAAGTAGATTGCCCCATCTTCCTTCCGAGGAGTGGCTGGTGAGTTTGAACTGCCAGCCTTCTGATTAGCAGTCAAGTGCCTTAGGCACTATACTACCAGAGCTCCCTGGCAAGAGAATAGGGGGAAACAACTAAAAAGCAATATAGCTCAAGGTCAATCCATATTAAGTATGAAAGAAGTAGATTGCTTTACTTTCAGAAGGTAAGAATGACTCACTAGAGAAGGTGGGGTGGAAGATAGGCAAAAAGAAGGTCATCATTTACTGAATGTCTGTTCATGACAGGCATTTTATGAACTCAAGCAACTCTCAGGTTAACTTTTTCATATCCATTTTAGAGATCAAGAAGTTTAGGATCAGAGAAGTTGAATGGCTTCATCAAAGCCTCAGAGAAATACTGAGGTTATTCAAAAGCCATGACTTCCCACCAAAAAAAAAAAAAAAAAGTGTTTGTCTAAATAAAAGTATAAGAATGAATTTTTGATTCCTTGTCATACAAATTGATTCTATTTTTCAAAAATAATTCAAA
>NW_006922311.1:595503-596458 GCF_000298275.1 Orycteropus afer afer | reverse complement strand
TGGATGACACCTAACAACAACAACAATAAGAGTTTAATAGGAGCCTTGGTGTGCACTTGGCTGCTAACTAGAAGCTCAGTGATTTGAACCCACCAACCCGTCCATGGGAGAAAGATATGTTACTCCATTAAAGATTACTGCCTTGGAAACAATATGGGTCTGTTTTACTCTGTGAGTTCTACTCTACTCACTATCTGCAGAATCAAGTTGATGGCAATGAATTTGGGTGAGCTTTTAATTATGGCTATAGATATTACTACTGATATTATTATTGTATGGGAAAAGAGCCAGGTCTCCTGCAGTCATATAGATAAATGGGCTCTTTATATGATGATCAACCTGGGTCACTACAGATATGTTCTTATAATGTGAAAAGAAAAGAAAGCTTTCAGGATTGAGCCAGCCAATGTGCATGCCATGTGGCTTAAGTGGTTAGAAGCTAAGAATAGGAGATTTGAAGACAGAAGTCCATTATTGTTGGATCTTTTGATCAACATGTGTAAGACAATTGAAGAAGACATTATGAGATCTGATTTAATAGTTTTTAAATTCATATACATCCCTAATTTCTTACTAAAGATTTTGTGAGATGAAGTGAGAAGCCATTTTTAGAATGAAAATAGTTTTAAAGCTCTGGCCAACTATTCATTGAAAAGGCAGTAACTTTGAATGTATTAGAATTTGGAGACTTATAATAAAACTCTAAACTTAATGGCATGAACAAAAATTTCACCATCAGCTTGACTTGTAGCATATGAATTAAAAGTTTACATTTTATAGCTTTTCTTTCAGTTAATATCTTGTTCAAATATCACTTCATTTATTGATACACCATTTATTATATACAAGTATCAAGGTCCATGTCATTTTAATTGATTATGTTAAACAAGACCTTTGCAGATTTGTGTCAGTTGAGTTGCATCATATCAGCAGATTGTTAAAATGCATTCAATGG
>NW_006922311.1:591752-592758 GCF_000298275.1 Orycteropus afer afer | reverse complement strand
TGCACCCAAAACCAGTCTGCTTAGTCAAAATTCAAAGAGCCAAACAGTCATTATTTTTTCCTCTTCAGGTCCTTATTCAAATGCAAATCTCCTGTTCCCTCAGTAGTACTGGGTAGGGCTCAGGTATTCTATCAGAGCCCCTCAACTATGACTACTGATCTGTCTCTTCAGTGATATTTATTTTTAATTTCATCAATCATATTTTTAACTTTAAAGAGATATTTTATATCCTTAATAGTCCATTTTTCATAACATACTGTGTTTACTGTTTCAATTTGATATTTTCTAATTTCCCTGAGGATATTAATTGGAAATTTAATAAAATTATGATAATAGCAATAACAATGCTAAAAAATATATTTGACTCAACCCTAAATCACTATAATTTCCTCCAGACATAGTCATAATATTTATTTTTGTCTTTCTTTTTCAGGCTGGCAATCTTCATCTGATTGGTAATCTGTGGTTGTGAATTTAGGTTTATTTCCTTGCCATCCTCTTCTTGAGTGGAAGCTGGACTGAGGGCCCAGTTTATGTGGGTGGCCTTGGAGACTGAGTGCATAGGCAGGGACCATGAACTTTCCTAAAGGTAGTTCATCGAAGGGGTTAATCTGGGCTGCCAATTTCATCCTAGCAACACTAATTTTTCTCAGGAAGACATTTATCCAATTTTGAGTTAGGGGAGTAAAACCCCTCCACTTTTTGTCCAGGAGTGAACCTTGAATTTCCAATCCCTTTGTTCTCTATCTTGGCTGTCAGCATGTTGGCTACCAGTCATGCACAACTATTGAGCACTTGAAAAGGGACTAATGTCATTGTTGTTTTTGTTATTTGCCCTCAAGTCAGATCTGACTCATAGCGACCCTTCCTTGAGTTTCTGAGGCAGTATCACTACGGAAGTAAATTGCCCAACCTTCCTTCAGAGGAGTGGCTGGTGGGTTTGAACCACCAGCCTTCTGGTTAGCAGTCAAATGCCTTAGGCGTGAGGGACTGGGTTTTAATTTTT
>NW_006922311.1:587610-591191 GCF_000298275.1 Orycteropus afer afer | reverse complement strand
AGAAGGGAAGGAAAAAAGACTAACCCACCATCCATTCACTGTCTTAAATTGGAGTTCTTAGTCTTGTAAATAAAAGGCATTAGTATTGACAGAAATTATCACCATGATATTGTGTCAGTGTTTTCAATATACTTTACCCCTGCTTCTATATCTTTAAGTTAATCATGAAAACAAGTGACATTTAAACTTTAGAATTGCACTGCCTAAATATCTGACTATTGAAATTTATATTTAATAACTTTGAAATTCAGTCCCTCAATCACATTAATTCCATCTCAAGTGTTCAGTAGTCACACATGACTGGTGGCTGCTATTCTGGATAGCAAAGATGAAGAATATTTCTAATATTGTGTAGTTTTTTTTGACAGTATCTCCCTAGAACAAACTTAGAACTCATCAATAAAAGGCTATCTCATGAAAAATCAAGTTCTGACTGATAGAGAATGGGAAAGGGACCTTCTTTTTTCTCTTTATTACTGCAAACTTGTGCTAAAATTTCCTTACATGTGTTTTAAGGAAGGAAATCTGTTCCTTGTAGGTCATTTACTTTTAGTGAGGAGCAGCTCCATGGGTCAGTTTTGACCAAACTAATTGATGAATAGGTGAAAACTTTGAATACCTAGAATGCTTCCTGAAAGTTAGGGAGTAGGCACTCCAGCATTTGTTCAATACAGTGAGGCTTACAGATGTGGAGAGTCTTAAATTACCTCTGAGAACAGCACATGAGAACAGGAAAGGAGAGAAGACAGGAATTTGACAAGGACTTTTACTCTGTTTTCATTTACAGTTCACAGGCCATCAGTGAGGTGGTGGTGGTGACAGCTCATCTTACCTCCCTGGAATCTGTCCCTGAACAGACAACTGCAAACCTTTTAAACAGAGTTCTGATAAGGAAGAATTACTTCTAGCCTGCCCTAAATTGTTGTTTTTATCTACTTTGCAGTCCTTTGTGATGAATTGGGTACAGTTTCAGATGTGGAAAGTAATGTAGAAAGTCAAAGGTTTTTATTGATTCAGAGAAAATATTGGAAAAGAGGGGAAGCTTTTGCAGTTTAGAGGAAATTCAGCACCTTAGGAATTCATCTCAACTAGTTTTATGCCTAAGAAGTAGGTAAAGTGTGAGAAACAAAAATAGATATACACTTCAAACCAAAATAGAGCTAACCCTTTGAGGTTTGACAATGATTCACCGTGGAATTTTAAAACATCAGATATTGCATGAGAGTTGCATGCTTCATGAACTCTGCCCCTCCTGGGAAACTTGTATCTGTGAAAAGAAATATATGGCATACTATCTTCTCTCTTATATACAACTCAGTGGTATGCAAAAGTGGTCATTCAAAATATTATAAATCAAGTTTCTTGGATATGATTTCTTGTGTTTAAGCTTAAAGAGTTCTTATGCTCTCTAAAATCTCCTATTTTTCAATGTATGAGTACATATTTTTAATGCAAAACCCACATATGAAATTTTTCTATAATGTCCTTTTGTTTTTCCAGTTTGGGTTTGTACTATTTACTTGAAAGAATGAATGAAATGTCATGGCATATTTTTATACAAAAATGGTTAAGAATTCACAAGTTAAATGACCATTTTCCAATATAAACAAACAAGGTAACCACATGAAAAAAAAAAATCAGTTTAAATTTCTACAGGGATCAAATTAATTGGATAACATTTTAATTGTCATTTTTCTTATGTACAATCTGGACACACACCAATTTATGTCATATGCTCTTTGCTGGGTTACTCTACATCTTTTCAAATATGATAAAGAATGGTAATATTAAAAAATGTGTGCTTTTTTCTTAGTTCATTAAATAAAATATCTAGTGGCAGATCTAGTAACTATCAAAATTTTCAAGTCATAATGAGCGTAATCAATACTTCACAATATGCACAATAACTGTAATATGATATAAAGTCTTTGATTCCTGTGGCTGACCACAATCAGGGTTACTAGTAACACTATGGAGTTTGCTTTTGTGTTTAATCTCAATATCATTATTAAAAATTGGTGGTTGAGTGGTAGAATTATTACCTTCCATGCAAGAAACCTAGCTTTGATTCCCAGCCAATGCATCTCTAGCACACCCACTACTCAGCTGTCAGAGAAGGTTTGCTGTGTTGCTGTGAAGCTGACTAGGTTGATCAGAGCTTCCAGACTAAGACAGACAAGAAAGAAAGGCCTAGTAATCTACTTACAGAAAAATCAGCCAATGAAAACCCTATGGATTATAATGGTATGATCCTGTTGTACATGAGGCTATCATGAGTTGAGCACCAACTCAACTGCTGCTAACAATAACTACAGCTATCATTATTAAAATAAATGTATAATATTGTATAAATAACCTAAATTCATGAGGGATAAGAATCAGGATCAGCACAAAGTTGGTTCCTATGAAGCAGAGGTCAAGTATATATTTACCTTCCCACTTCTTCCTTACTTCTGACACATGCTGCTCCCATGTGATAGTCTCTATTTCTCTGCTAGGTTCAATATTTTGTTTCAACAGCCACATACAACTCTCAGACCACACTTACAGTTATATGGTTTATAGAGAAGTAACAGGCTACAACTTGGGTTCAGAATCAACATAGAAATCAAATGTACAACTTAGGATCAATGTCAGGAAGCACACAAGCAAATTCTGGAAGGGTCCCTGAAGTGGGGAGTACATCCCTTCCTTCTTCAATGCAGGATAGTTTCCAACCAGGACAGCTTTCAGAGCAAAAAGTTTCATGGAGAAGAGAAGCTGTCTGCTAGAACAACTCTCAGACTGTTCTCAGCCAGTACTACTGCCCTCAGCCAGCAATCACCAGCTGTGCTAACTAGTTAACATAAGATACTTTATTTAAATATCCCAACACAATAAGATTATTCCCATTTTGGAGAAAGCAGTGGAGGAGATCAAGATTCAGAATCATAAAATCAACTTATTCAAAGTAACCCAGATGGGGATGATAGACCAAGATTTATATTCGGAATTACTAAAATCAATCTTCCAATATGTAATCACTGGTCCCTATAAACAAATCCAACTGCCATTGAGTCACTTCTGACTCATATGGTCACTATAGCTGAGGCCAGATATGATTTGTCTAGTTGAAGCACAGCTTGGGGAAGGGGAAAGAAATGAGGGACAGGGCTACAGAAAACATTGGTGTTGCCGCTGTATCAATTCTGACTCATGGCAACTATATGTATGCACAGTATTTTCAAGGCTGTGACCTTTCAGAAGCAAATCACCAGGACTGTCTTCTGAGGTGCCTACATTCTGGCTAATAGTCAATTGCTTAACTGTACCACTCAGGGACCCTACAGAAAGCATAGTTCTGAAAATTCTGCTTCTAGCTCACCTCTCTGATATCAACCTCAGAGCTAACTTTCCCCAGTGCCTCAAAAGTATTTGTTTCCTCCTCATGGGAATAGCTTATTATTATGGCAACAGACAAGTGAAATCTCCAGGGCTGTTTGATATAAGCCTAAAGGACACATTTTTATGAAGAGATTTTCCTTGAAGTAGACAGGTAAGCTACAAATCTCAGTCTCCCATCAAAACCACTTTCTTTAAAA
>NW_006922311.1:584392-586035 GCF_000298275.1 Orycteropus afer afer | reverse complement strand
ATTCATCTTTCCTTGTGTCTTACTCTTTGATTTTTCCCAGGTAATTGATAAACAAAGTCATTTCTTTTCATAACAAAAGATGTGTCTTCCTAGTTAAATTAAAGTTTTGGTAACCCAATTTATTCTTTTAAACCAACACAACAAGCAATTGATTTCTTTTTCATTTTCAATCATGAAAAATGTTGTCACATTTCATTCTTGCTCTCTGAATTATTAGATTTCAGTTCTTGTTTCCACATGCTTTATATGCACAAGTCAAGTGTAACCTGAAAGATATTAAAGTGGATTTGCTGTGAAATGGCCCATATCTAGG
This sequence comes from Orycteropus afer afer, assembly GCF_000298275.1. NCBI lineage: Eukaryota > Metazoa > Chordata > Mammalia > Tubulidentata > Orycteropodidae > Orycteropus > Orycteropus afer. The sequence goes on along the minus strand of NW_006922311.1, from coordinate 585,722 downwards.
AAATTTGTCTTATTGCCTCTTAACTCCTCTTTTGTTTAATGTGCTTATTGGTATTTTCCTAGGATCATGCTGGTACCGCATGATGACACATTTCTGCTGACAGCCCTGAACTTTCAGACAGAATCTCTGTGAATAAGGTGAGAGGAAGTCTTTAATTAATGCCCTAAGACTCAGAATGAAAACAAAGAACAAGAAGGTTGTAAGATGGATCTGGCTGTCAAAACAAAATAAAATGAGAAACCCAACAGCAGCACCACACCATTCTGTGGGCTTTTACATGGAAATGGGGGCCTGAACCTAAAGACCACAGAGGAATATTTAATTTGAAAGAAAGCTGTGGAAAAACTTTCCACAGAAATTCTCTACACAGAGCAACCTGAAACCTAATCTCTATCTCTGCCATTGCAGTCAGCCTGCTTTCAAATCCCCAACAATCTTAAATTCTCTAGAGACAACATGAAAGCTTCCCCAGTAATGATGGCTTTCTGAGAAACAATCAAACTGCAAAAAGGAATCTCTAGAAGAAACCTTAAAATAAGGCCGAGCCTTTGCGTCTGTTTTTTTCAGTTATACAAGAAATTCATGGTACACTTTGGGGAAACCTTTTTGAAGAAATGCCTTGAACATCAGAGCCTAAGGGTAGAATTCTCTTTCTTTAAGAAGTGATGTATTTCAGAATCAGAACATGACATTGAACACAGCCTAGGAAGTCCAATATTGCACAACATTGAATTCAGACATGACTGAAGATTTAGTAACTTTCCTCACATCACTTTCTTCGTCTAGAAACTTTGCTGCCCTTCTCTCTAATAAACTGTGCTCTTTTGGACATATGGAAACTAGTGTAAAGCTTTATCAATTATTAAACAAATATTTTTAGAGCTCTCACAAATGCCAGGCATCCTAGGAGCTGCGGGGGAGGGGGGCGTTAGAAAGCTAAACCCCTTTCATAGTTGAAGATTCACCATTTCAATTCCCCAAGACCTGATTGCTCCATTAAAGTGCACAAAGTGCATCCATATTTTCACACAAAAGGAAAATGAACTTGGCTATGATTTTACTTTTTTTGCCCATTTCAGGTATGCTGTCTTGTCTCACTCTGATTATGAATTCCTCAAGTGCATGGACAGTATTTTCTTTTGATCATTCTCAGTGTCAAACAGAGCCTTGTCCACCATGACTACTCAAATCCAACGGTAAGCTTCCCAGGCATTCATTCTGATATTATCTTATGATCCTAAATGACATTCTTGTGATGAACAGAAAGAGTTTTGTTAGTTTTGTTATTTTATATGCTTGGAACTTGAGTCAATGTTCTTAAGTAGATTTG